>NC_057801.1:428971688-429271688 GCF_018294505.1 Triticum aestivum
TGCACGTCCAGAGACACCTCAGAGCACGTCCACAATGACACGAACTACGCTGCCGCAGCTCCATTGGTTCTGGCGAGGTGAGCACCAATTCGATCCCATCACCATGTCCGTTAGATTCTTGTGATCTAGTGCATGCCCTGACCAAAATGCATGTCCATTATCGCCCGGAAACAATGCACGCAACATCACCTGAACCCCCTGATGTCTACTACACAACCTTCTTTTTGTAGACGTTGTTGGGCCTCCAAGTGCAGAGGTTTGTAGGACAATAGCAAATTTCCCTCAAGTGGATGACTTAAGGTTTATCAATCCTGAGAGGCGTAGGATGAAGATGGTCTCTCTCAAACAACCCTGCAACCAAATAACAAAGAGTCTCTTGTGTCCCCAACACACCCAATACAATGGTAAATTGTATAGGTGCTCTAGTTCGGCAAAGAGATGGTGATACAAGTGCAATATGGATGGTAGATATATGTTTTTGTAATCTGAAAATATAAAAACAGCAAGATATCAAGTAACAAAAGTGAGCGAAAACGGTATGGCAATGCTCCGAAACAAGGCCTAGGGTTCATACATTCACTAGTGCAAGTTCTCTCAACAATAATAACATAATTGGATCATATAACAATCCCTCAACATGAAACAAGGAGTCAGTCCAAAGTCACTAATAGCGGAGAACAAACAAAGAGATTATTTTAGGGTACGAAACCACCTCAAAGTTATTCTTTCCGATCAATCCATTGGGCCATTCCTATAAGTGTCACAAATAGCCCTAGAGTTGGTAGTAAAATAACACCTTAAGACACAAATCAACCAAAACCTAAATGTCACCTAGATACTCCAATGTCACCACAAGTATCTGCGGGTTTGATTATACGATATGCGTCACACAATCTCAGATTCATCTATTCAAACCAACACAAAGAACTTCAAAGAGTGCCCCAAAGTTTCTACCAGAGAGTCAAGACAAAAACGTGTGCCAACCTCTATGCATAGATTCCCAAGGTCACGAAACCCGCAAGTTGATCACCAAAACATACATCAAGTGAATCAATAGAATACCCCATTGTCACCACGGGTATCCCACGCAAGACATACATCAAGTGTTCTCAAATCCTTAAAGACTCAATCCGATAAGATAACTTCAAAGGGAAAACTCAATCCATTACAAGAAGGTAGAGGGGGAGAAACATCATATGATCCAACTATAATAGCAAAGCGATACATCATGATCGTGTCAAATCAAGAACGTGAGAGAGAGAGAGAGAGAGATCATACATATAGCTACTAGTACATACCCTCATCCCTGAGGGTGAACTACTCCCTCCTCGTCATGGAGAGCGCCGAGATGATGAAGATGGCCACCGCTGATGATTCCCCCCTCCGGAAGGGTGCCGGAACAGGGTCCCGATTGGTTTTTGTGGCTATAGAGGCTTGCCGCGGTGGAACTCCCGATCTAGGTTTCTTTTCGGGGGTTTCTATATTTATAGGAATTTTTGGCGTCGGTTTCATGTGAGGGGGGTCTCCGAGTCAGCCATGAGGTAGGGCGCGCCCTCCACCCTCGTGGATGGATCGGGACTCTTCTCGCCCAACTCTTTTGCTTTGGGGGCTTCTTCTGGTCCATAAAAAATCTCCGTAAATTGGCATGTCAATTGGACTCCGTTTGGTATTCCTTTTCTGCAAAACTCAAAAACAAGGAAAAACAGAAACTGGCACTGGGCTCTAGGTTAATATGTTAGTCCCAAAAATCATATAAAATAGCATATAAATGCATATAAAACATCCAAGATGGATAATATAATAGCATGGAACAATCAAAAATTATAGATACATTGGAGACATATCAAGCATCCCCAAGCTTAATTCATGCTTGTCCTCGAGTAGGTAAATGATAAAAATAGAATTTTTGATGTGGAATGCTACCTAACATATTTATCCATGTAATCTTTTTTATTGTGGCTAGAATATTCAGATCCATAAGATTCAAAACAAAAGTTTAATATTGACATAAAAACAATAATACTTCAAGCATACTAATAAATCAATCATGTCTTCTCAAAATGACATGGCCAAAGAAAGTTATCCCTACAAAATCATATAGTCTGGCTATGCTCTATCTTCATCACACAAAATATTTAAATCATTCACAACCCCGATTTCAGCCAAGCAATTGTTTCATACTTTAGTATTCTCAAACTTTTTCAACTTTCACGCAATACATGAGCGTGAGCCATGGACATAGCACTATAGGTGGAATAGAATGGTGGTTGTGGAGAAGGCGGAGAAGATAGTCTCACATCAACTAGGCGTATCAACGGGCTATGGAGATGCCCATCAATAGATATCAACGTGAGTGAGTAGGGATTGCCATGCAACGGATGCACTAGAGCTATAAGTGTATGGAAGCTCAAAAAGAAACTAAGTGGGTGTGCATCCAACTTGCTTGCTCACGAAGACCTAGGGCAATTTGAGGAAGCCCATCATTGGAATATACAAGCCAAGTTCTATAATGAAAAATTCCCACCAGTATATGAAAGTGACAACATAGGAGACTCTCTATGATGATGATCATGGTGCTACTTTGAAGCACAAGTGTGGAAAAAGGATAGTAACATTGTCCCTTGTCTATTTTTCTCTTGTTTTTTTATTTGGGCCTTCTTTTTTATGGCCTCTTTTTTCTTTTTTTTATTTTTCGTTTGGAGTCTCATCCCGACTTGTGGTGGAATCATAGTCTACATCATCCTTTCCTCACTGGGACAATGCTCTAATAATGATGATCATCACACTTTTATTTACTTACAACTCAAGAATTACAACTCGATACTTAGAACAAAATATGACTCTATATGAATGCCTCCGCCTGTGTACCGGGATGTGCAATGAATCAAGAGTGACATGTATTAAATAATTACAAATGGTGGCTTTGCCACAAATACGATGTCAACTACATGATCATGCAAAGCAATATGACAATGATGAAGCGTGTCATAATAAACGGAATGGTGGAAGTTGCATGGCAATATATCTCGAAATGGCTATGGAAATGCCATAATAGGTAGGTATGGTGGCTGTTTTTAGGAAGGTATATGGTGGGTGTATGGTACCAGCGCAAGTTGCGCGGTACAAGAGAGGCTAGCAATGATGGAAGGGTGAGAGTGTGTATAATCCATGGACTCAACATTAGTCATAAAGAACTCACATACTTATTGCAAAAATTTATTAGTCATCGAAACAAAGTACTATGCGCATGCTCCTAGGGGAAGGGTTGGTTGGAGTTAACCATCTTGTGATCCCGACCTCCACACAAAGGATGATGATCAATAAATAAATCATGCTCCGACTTCATCACATAACGGTTCACCAGACATGCATGCTACGGGAATCACAAACTTTAACAAAAGTACCTATCAAATTCACAATTACTCCACTAGCATGACTCTAATATCACCATCCTCATATCTTAAAACAATCATAAAGATTCAAACTTCTCATAGTATTCAATGCACTTCATATGAAAGTTTTTATTATATCCCTCTTGGATGCCCATCATATTAGGACTAAATTCATAACCAAAGAAAATTACCATGCTGTTTAAATACTCTCAAAATAATATAAGTGAATCATGAGAGTTCATCAATTTCATCAAAATAAAACCACCATCGTGCTCTAAAAAGATATAAGTGAAGCACTGGAGCAAACGACAAACTACTCCAAAAGATATAAGTGAAGATCAATGAGTAGTCGAATAATTATGCAACTATGTGAAGACTCTCTAACACTTAAGAATTTCAGATCTTGGGATATTATTCAAACATCAAGCAAAACAAAATAAAATAAAATGACGCTCCAGCAAAACACATATCATGTGGTGAATAAAAATATAGCTTCAAGTAAAGTTACCGATGAACGAAGACGAAAGAGGGGATGCCATCCGGGGCATCCCCAAGCTTAGTTGCTTGGATCTTCCTTGAATATTACCTTGGGGTGCCTTGGGCATCACCAATCTTAGGCTCTTGCCACTCCTTATTCCATAGTCCATCAAATCCTTACCCAAAACTTTAAAACTTCACAACACAAAACTCAACAGAAAACTCGTAAGCTCCGTTAGTATAAGAAAATAAAATCACCACTTAGGTACTGTTGTGAACACATTCTAAATTCATATTGGTGTTATATCTACTGTGTTTCAACTTCTCCATGGTTCATACCCTCCGACACTACTCATAGATTAATCAAAATAACCAAATAACACAGTGAAAACAGAATCTGTCAAAAACAAAATAGTCTGTAGTAATCCGTAACTCTTGAATACTTATGTAACTCAAATAATCCATACAAATTAGAAAAACCTGAGAAATTTGTTTACCAATCAATATCAAAAAGAATAATATCAAAATCACTTTTCTAGGAATTATCAAAACTAATTTACTGAGTGCAAAAGTTTCTGATTTTCAGCAGGATCAACACTACTATCACCGCAAGTTATCCTAAAGGCTTTACTTGGCACTTTATTGAAACAAAAGCTATAAAACATGATTACTACATTAGATTAATCATGTTAACACACAAAAATAGTAGGGGTAAATATTGGGTTGTCTCCCAACAAGTGCTTTTCTTTAATGCCTTTTCAGATAGGCATGATGATTTCAATGATGCTCACATAAAAGATAAGAATTGAAACATAATGGGAGCAACACGAAGAATATGACTAGCACATTTAAGTCTAACCCACCTCATATGCCTAGGGATTTTGTGAGCAAACAACTTATGGGAACAATAATCAACTAGTATAGGAAGGCAAAACAAGCATAACTTCAAGATTTTCAACACAAAGAGAGGAAACTTGATATTATTGAAATTCCCACAAGCATATACTCCTTCCCCATAATAATTTTCAGTAGCATCATGAATGAATTAAACAATATAACCATCACATAAAGCATTATTTTCATGATCTACAAGCATATAAATTCTACTACTCTCCACATAAGCAAATTTCTTCTCATGAATAGTTGTGGGAGCAAACTCAACAAAATAAACTATCATGTGAGGCAAAATCCAATTGAAAATTTAAATCAAGATGACAAGTTTCATGGTTATCATCATTTTTTATAGAATACATGTCATCACAATAATCATCATAGATAGCAACTTTGTTCTCATAATCAATTGGAACCTCTTCCAAAATAGTGGATTCATCAATAAATAAAGTCATGACCTCTCCAAGTCCACTTTCATAATTATCACAATAAGATTCAACACCCTCCAAAATAGTGGGATCATTACTTCCTAAAGTTGAAACTCTTCCAAACCCACTTTCATCAATATAATCATCATAAATCGGAGGCATGCTTTCAACATAAAAAATATTCTCATCAAAACTTGGGGGAGAAAAAATATCATCTTCATCAAACATAGCATCCCCAAGCTTGTGCCTTTGCATATCATTAGCATCATGGATATTCAAAGAATTCATACTAAGAACATTGCAATCATACTCATCGTACAAAGATTTAGTACCAAATATTTTATTGCATTCTTCTTCTAACACTTTGGCACAATTATCGGAATCCTTATTTTCACGAAAGACATTAAAAAGATGAAGCATATGAGGCATGATACGTCTCCGTCGTATCTATAATTTTTGATTTCTCCATGCCAATATTCTTCAACTTTTATATACTTTTGGCAACTTTTTATATTATTTTTGAGACTAACATATTGATCCAGTACCTAGTTCCAGTTCCTGTCTGTTGCATGTTTTATGTTTCGCGGAAACCCAATATCAAACATAATCCAAACGGGATAAAAACGGACGGAGAATTATTTTGGAATATTTGGGATTTTCCGAAGCAAGAATCAATGCGAAACGGTGTCCGAGGTGGCCACGAGATAGGGGGTGCGCCCTCCCCCTGGGAGCGCCTGGCACTCTCGTGGGCCACCCATAAGGCGGTTGACACTCTTCTTTTGCCGCAAGAAAGCTAATTTTATGAGAAAAATCTAGGCGAAAGATTCACCCCAATCGGAGTTACGGATCTCCGGATATAAAAGAAACGGTGAAGGGGCGGAATCTGGGAACGCAGAAACAGAGAGAGACAGAGAGACAGATCTAATCTTGGAGGGGCTCTCGCCCCTCCCACACCATGGGATCCAAGGACCAGAGGGGAAACCCTTCTACCATCTAGGGAGAAGGTCAAGGAAGAATAAGAAGGGGGGCTCTCTCCCCCTTGCTTCCAGTGGCGTCGGAGCGCTGTCGGGGGCCATCATCATCACCGCGATCTTCACCAACACCTCTGCCATCTTCACCAACATCTCCATCACCTTCTCCCTTCTATATTCAGCGGTCCACTCTCCCGCAACCCGCTGTACCCTCTACTTGAACATGGTGCTTTATGCTTCATATTATTATCCAATGATGTGTTGCCATCCTATGATGTCTGAGTAGATTTTCGTTGTCCTATCGGTGATTGATGAATGGCTATGATTGGTTTAATTTGCTTGTGGTTATGTTGCTGTCCTATTCTGCCCTCCGTGTCATGCAAGCATGAGGGATTCCCGCTGTAGGGTGTTGCAATACATTCGTGAATTCGCTTATAGTGGGTTGCTTGAGTGATAGAAGCATAAACCCGAGTAAGGGGGTTGTGGCGTATGGGATAAAGGGGACCTGATGCTTTAATGCTATGGTTGGGTTTTACCTTAATGATCTTTAGTAGTTGCGGATGCTTGCTAGAGTTCCAATCATAAGTGCATATGATCCAAGAAGAGAAAGTATGTTAGATTATGCCTCTCCCACATAAAACTTGCTATCGGTCTAGTAAAGTAGTCAATTGCTTAGGGACAATTTCACAACTCCTACCACCACTTTTCCACACTCGCTATATTTACTTTATTGCTTATTTATCTAAACAACCCCTAGTTTATATTTACATGCTCTTTATTATCTTGCAAACATATCCTATCACACCTACAAAGTACTTCTAGTTTCATACTTGTTCTAGGTAAAGCGAACACTAAGTGTGCTTAGAGTCGTATCAGTGGCAGATAGGACTTGAGAGAATATTTGTTCTACCTTTAGCTCCACGTTGGGTTCGACACTCTTACTTATTGAAATAGGCTACAATTGATCCCGTATACTTGTGGGTTATAAAGACCTTTTTCTGGCGCCGTTGCCGGGGAGTCATAGCGTGGGGTGAATATTCTCATGTGTGCTTGTTTGCTTTATCACTAAGTAATTTTTATTTTTGTTCTTAGTTGTTCTGTATCTTTAGCTATGGATATGGAACACGAAATACCAAAAAAATTAGGTGTACTTGCTGCTCATGGAGATGGGGAACCTCCTAAAACACTCGATGCTCGCTTGTTCAAAATATTATGTACTACTTTGATAATCCTGAGAAAACCCCATTCAATTATGTAATGGGAGTAACGTTGGATCAACGTGAATACTTTAGGGATTATCGCTTGACACAAAAAGGGAAACTATTATGGGATCAAATTAATATGTTGCATTGGTATGCTCGGGATCTATGCTTGAGATATGATTATAATTGTTGCTCTAGGATGAATGCTCCACACCTTCCCTTTTCATGCAAATTTAATGATAATGAAACCTTAGCTTCTTATGCTAATGGTATATATGATTACTATGATGTTGAACGAATTGAAGATTTTGTTGCTTTTAAGGCTGCTTATGAAATTGAATCTTTGTTTAAAAAGTATGAAGCTTTAGATGATAATGTTTATAGGCCTGAAAATTTTGCTATATTGAAATATTGCTATGACAATTATGAATACAATTACAATATTGATGCATTTATTGAGAAAGTCTCCGCTGTCCAAGAAGAGACTAATATTTTGCAGGAAGCTATGGAAGAAGAAATTGATGAAACTGTGAGCTCATTGGATGAAAAAGATGATGAGGAGAGCGAAGAACAAAAGGAGGAAGAGTGGATTGATCACCCATGCCCACCTTCTAATGAGAGTAACTCTTCAACTCATACATTGCTTAATTCCCCTTCGTGCTTACCGAAGGATGATTGCTATGATGATTGCTATGATCCCGTTGATTCTCTTGAAATATCCCTTTTTGATGATGCTTGCTATGCTTGTGGCCAAGATGCCAATATGAATTATGCTTATGGAGATGAACTTTCTATAGTTCCTTATGTTAAACATGAAATTGTTGCTATTGCACCCACGCATGATAGTCCTATTATCTTTTTGAATTATCCCGACTACACTATATCGGAGAAGTTTGCGCTTAGTAAGGATTATATTGATGGGTTGCCTTTACCATTGCACATGATGATTTTGATGAATGTAATATGCATGTGATTGTTGCTCCTACTTGCAGTTATTATGAGAGAGGAACTATATCTCCACCTCTCTATGTTTCCAATATGATAAAAGTGCAAAAAACTGTTTATACTATGCATTGGCCTTTACTATGTGTGCATGAATTGTTCTTTTATGACATGCCTATGCATAGGAAGAGGGTTAGACTTCGTTGTTGCATGATATATGTTACTTTCTTCTCACTACTAAATTACAAATCATTGTTAATTAAAATTGGCTTTGATATACCTTGGGATCCGGGTGGATTCATTACTTGAGCACTATATGCCTAGCTTAATGGCTTTAAAGAAAGCACTGCCAGGGAGACAACCCGGAAGTTTTAGAGAGACATTTATTTCTGTTGAGTGCTTTTATATAGTTAAAAAAAATAAAAAAAGAGGGGAACCTAAAAACTTTTCAAAAAGGAAAGTGAAAGTGAGAAAGAGAAGCATGGTTGAAGTGGGAGCTAGCCTTGAACTTTGTTCATGCTCACGGAAACTTTGTGAATCTTAATTATAGAAACTTTTCATCAAAAATAATTATCCCCTTGTAAAATTCCATTGTATTATAAACATAATGTGCCAAGGTTTGCCTTTAGGATGTTTACAATGCTTGTTGGTTTGTGCGGTGCAGGATAGAAACTTTGGCTGTAGTGCGCAATTTTTCATTTTTATCTAGAACCTCAAACGGTTCTGATTCCTATTGAACTGTCTTGCTGTACAAATTTTTTATTTCTTCTAATTTTGCTAGAATTTTTGGGTTACCAGAAGTATGGTGAATGTTCAGATTTCTACAGACTGTTCTGTTTTTGACAGATTCTATTTTTGATGCATAGTTTGCTTGTTTTGATGAATCTATCAATTTATATCAGTGGATTAAGCCATGAAAAAGCTATATTACAGTAGACACAATGAAAAAACAAAATATGAATTGGTTTGCTACAGTATTTAGAGTAGTGATTTGCTTTATTATACTAACGGATCTTACCAAGTTTTCTGTTGAAGTTTTGTGTGGATGAAGTGTCTAATCGAGGATGTCTCGATATGAGGAAAAGGAAGAGAGGCAAGAGCTAAAGCTTGGGGATGCCTGAGGAACCCCAAGTAAATATTCAAGGAGACTCAAGCGTCTAAGCTTGGGGATGCACCGGAAGGCATCCCCTCTTTCTTCAACAAGTATCGGTATGTTTTCGGATTCATTTCGTTCATGTGATATGTGCAACCTTGCAGCGTCTTTTGCATTTAGTTTTCATTTTTCTTTTATGCACCATGCTGGTATGAGATAGTCCTTGGTTGATTTATAGAATGCTCTTTGCACCTCACTTAAATCTTTTGAGTATGGCTTTATAGAATGCTTCATGTGCTTCACTTATATTATTTGAAGTTTGGATTGCCTGTTTCTCTTCACATAGAAAACCGCCATTTCTAGAATGTTCTTTTGCTTCACTTATATTTGTTTGAGCATGGGCATATCTTTTGTAGAAAGAATTAAACTCTCTTGCTTCACTTATATCTATTTAGAGAGGTGACAGGAATTGGTCATTCACATGGTTAGTCATAGAATCCTACATAAACTTGTAGATCGCTGAATATGATATGTTTGATTCCTTGCAATAGTTTTGCGATATAAAGATGGTGATATTAGAGTCATGCTAGTGGGTTGTTGTGGATTGTAGAGACACTTGTGTTGAGGTTTGCAAGTCCCGTAGCATGCACGTATGGTAACCGTGGTGTGACAAATTTGAAGCATGGGGTGTTTCTTTCATTGTCTTCCTCATGAGTGGCGGTCGGGTACGAGCGATGGTCTTTTCCTACCAATCTATCCCCCTAGGGGCATGCATAGTAGTACTTTGCTTCGAGCGCTAATAAACTTTTGCAATAAGTATATGGTTTCTTTATGACTAATGTGAGTCCATGGATTATACGATCTTTTACCTTTCCATCATTGCTAGCCTCTTCGGTACCACGCATTGCCCTTTCTCACCTCGAGAGTTGGTGCAAACTTCGCCGGTGCATCCAAACCCCGTGATGTGATATGCTCTATCACACATAAGCCTCCTTATATCTTCCTCAAAACAGCCACCATACCTACATATTATGGCATTTCCATAGCCATTCCGAGATATATTGCCATGCAACTTCCATCATCATATACATGACTTGAGCATTCATTGTCATATTGCTTTGCATGATCGTAAGATAGCTAGCATGATGTTTTCATGGTTTGTCCGTTTTGATGTCATTGCTACGCTAGATCATTGCACATCCCAGTACACTGCCGAAAGCATTCATATAGAGTCATATCTTTGTTCTAGTATCGAGTTGTAATATTGAGTTGTAGGTAAATAAAATGTGATGATCATCATTATAGAACATTGCCCCATGAAAAAAAGAAGAAAAAAGAAAAAAAGAAAAAAAGGAAAGGCCAAAGAAGCCTAAATTAAAAAAGGGGGTCAAAGAAGCCCACCGAAAAAAGGAAAAAAACGGAAAAGAAAAGGGGCAATGTTACTATCTTTTTACCACACTTGTGCTTCAAAGTAGCACCATGTTCTTCATTTAGAGAGTCTCCTATATTGTCACTTTCATATACTAGTGGGAATTTTCATTATAGAACTTGGCTTGTATATTCCAACGATGGGCTTCCTCAAATGCCCTAGGTCTTCATGATTAAGCAAGTTGGATGCACACCCACTTAGTTTTCAGTTTGAGCTTTCATACACTTATAGCTCTAGTGCATCCGTTGCATGGCAACCCCTACTCCTCGCATTGACATCAATTGATGGGCATCTCCATAGCCCGTTGATTAGCCGCGTCGATGTGAGACTTTCTCCTTTTTTGTCTTCTCCACATAACCTCCATCATTAAATTCTATTCCACCCATAGCGCTATATCCATGGCTTGCACTCATGTATTGCGTGAGGGTTGAAAAAGCTGAAGCGCGTTAAAAAGTATGAACCAATTGCTCGGCTTGTCATCGGGGTTGTGCATGATGGGAGCATTTTTATGTGACAAAAATGAAGCATGGCCAAACTATATGATTTTGTAGGGATAAGCTTGCTTTAGCCTTGTTGTTTTGAAAAGACATGATTGCTTTATTGGTACGCTCAAAGTATTATTGTTTTTATGTCAAATGATAGACTATTGCTTTGAATCACTCGTGTCTTAATATTCATGCCATGATTAGACATATGATCAAGATTATGCTAGGTAGCATTCCACATCAAAAATTGTCTTTTTTGTCATTTACCTACTCGAGGACGAGCATGAATTAAGCTTGGGGATGCTGATACGTCTCCATCGTATCTATAATTTTTGATTGTTCCATGCCAATATTCTTCAACTTTTATATACTTTTGGCAACTTTTTATATTATTTTTCAGACTAACATATTGATCCAGTACCCAGTGCCAGTTCCTGTCTGTTGCATGTTTTATGTTTCGCAGAAACCCAATATCAAACGGAATCCAAACGGGATAAAAACGTACGGAGAATTATTTTGGAATAATTGGGATTTTACGGAGGAAGAATCAACGCGAAACGGTGTCCGAGGTGGCCACGAGACAGGGGGGCGCGCCCTCCCCCCTGGGCGCGCCTGGCATTCTCATGGGCAACCCGTAAGTCGGTTGACGCTCTTCTTTTGCCACAAGAAAGCTAATTTTATGAGAAAATTCTGGGCGAAAGATTCACCCCAATCGGAGTTACGGATCTCTGGATATAAAAGAAACGGTGAAGGGGCAGAATCTGAGAATGGAGAAACAGAGAGAGACAGAGAGACAGATCCAATCTCGGAGGGGCTCTCACCCCTTCCATGCCATGGGAGCCAAGGACCACAGGGGAAACCCTTCTCCCATCTAGGGATAATGTCAAGGAAGAAAAAGAATAAGGGGGGCTCTCTCCCCCTTGCTTCCGGTGGCGCCAGAGCGCTGTCGGGGGCCATCATCATCACCGCGATCTTCACCAACACCTCCGCCATCTTCACCAACATCTCCATCACCTTCCCCCTTCTATATTCAGCGATCCACTCTCCCGCAACCTGCTGTACCCTCTACTTGAACATGGTGCTTTATGCTTCATATTATTATCCAATGATGTGTTGCCATCCTATGATGTCTGAGTAGATTTTCGTTGTCCTATCGGTGATTGATGAATTGCTATGATTGGTTTAATTTGCTTGTGGTTATGTTGCTGTCCTATTGTGCCCTCCATGTCATGCAAGCGTGAGGGATTCCCACTATAGGGTGTTGCAATACGTTCATGATTCGCATATAGTGGGTTGCTTGAGTGACATAAGCATAAACCCGAGTAAGGGGGTTGTGGCGTATGGGATAAAGGGGACTTGATGCTTTAATGCTATGGTTGGGTTTTACCTTAATGATCTTTAGTAGTTGCGGATACTTGCTAGAGTTTCAATCATAAGTGCATATGATCCAAGAAGAGAAAATATATTAGCTTATGCCTCTCCCACATAAAACTTGCTATCGGTCTAGTAAAGTAGTCAATTGCTTAGGGACAATTTCACAACTCCTACCATCACTTTTCCACACTCGCTATATTTACTTATTGCTTATTTATCTAAACAGCCCCTAGTTTATATTTACATGCTCTTTATTATCTTGCAAACCTATCCTATCACACCTAAAAGGTACTTCTAGTTTCATACTTGTTCTAGGTAAAGCGAACACTAAGTGTGCGTAGAGTCGTATCAGTGGTAGATAGGACTTGAGAGAATATTTGTTCTACCTTTAGCTCCTCGTTGGGTTCGACACTCTTACTTATCGAAAGAGGCTACAATTGATCCCGTATACTTGCGGGTCATCAAGGCACCCCCAATTCCATTTTTTGTAATTTTCTTTTATAAACTAAACTAACGATGAAACAAGAAACGAAAAGATTCTATTGCAAGATCTAAAGATATACCTTCAAGCACTAACCTCCCCGGCAACGGCGCCAGAAAAGAGCTTGATGTCTACTACACAAACTTCTTCTTGTAGACGTTGTTGGGCCTCCAAGTGCAGAGGTATGTAGAACAGTAGCAAATTTCCCTCAAGTGGATGACCTAAGGTTTATCAATCGGCGGGAGGCGTAGGATGAATATGGTCTCTCTCAAACAACCCTGCAACCAAATAACAAAGAGTCTCTTGTGTCTCCATCACACCCAATACAATGGTAAATTGTATAGGTGCACTAGTTTAGCGAAGAGATGGTGATACAAGTGCAATATGGATGGTAATATAGGTTTTTGTAATGGGAAAATATAAAAACAGCAAAATAGCAAGTAACAAAAGTGAGCGAAATCGATATTGCAATGCTTCGAAACAAGGCCTAGGGTTCATACTTTCACTAGTGCAAGTTCTCAACAATAATAACATAATTGGATCATATAACAATCCCTCAACATGCAACAAAGAGTCACTCCAAAGTCACTAATAGCGGAGAACAAACAAAGAGATTATTGTAGAGTACGAAACCACCTCAAAGTTATTCATTGGGCTATTCCTATAAGTGTCACAAACAACCCTAGAGTTTGTAGTAAAATAACACCTTAAGAGACAAATCAACCAAAGCTCTAATGCCACCTAGATACTCCAATGTCACCACAAGTATCCACGGGTTTGATTATACAATATGCATCACACAATCTTAAATTCATCTATTCAAACCAACACAAAGAACTTCAAAGAGTGCCCCAAAGTTTCTACCGGAGAGTCAAGACGAAAACGTGTGCCAACCTCTATGCATAGATTCCCAAGGTCACGGAACCCGCAACTTGATCACCAAAACATACATCAAGTGAATGAATAGAATACCCCATTGTCACCATGGGTATCCCATGCAAGACATACATCAAGTGTTCTCAAATCCTTACAGACTCAATCCGATAAGATAACTTCAAACGGAAAACTCAATCCATTACAAGAAGGTAGAGGGGGAGAAACATCATATGATCCAACTATAATAGCAAATCTTGCAATACATCAAGATTGTGCCAAATCAAGAACACGAGAGAGAGAGAGAGAGAGAGAGATCAAACACATAGCTATTGGTACATACCCTTGGCCCCGACGGTGAACTACTCCCTCCTCGTCATGGAGAGCTTCGGGATGATGAAGATGGCCACCGGTGATGACTCCCCCCTCCAGCAGGGTGCCAGAATAGGGTCCCGATTGGTTTTTTGTGGCTACGGAGGCTTGCGGCGGCGGAACTCCTGATCTAGGTTTCTTTTCGGGGGTTTCTGTATTTATAGGAATTTTTGGCGTCGGTTTCACGTCAGGGGGGTCTCCGAGTCAGACACGAGGTAGGGGCGTGCCCATGGGGGTAGGGCGTGCCCTCAACCCTCGTGGTTGGCTCGGGACTCTTCTGGACCAACTCTTTTGCTTTGGGGGGCTTCTTCTAGTCCATAAAAAATCTCCGTAAATTGGCATGTCAATTGGACTCCGTTTGGTATTCCTTTTCTGTAGAACTCAAAAACAAGGAAAACAAAAGCTGGCATTGGGCTCTAGGTTAATATGTTAGTCCCAAAAATCATATAAAATAGCATATAAATGCATATAAAACATCCAAGATGGATAATATAATAGCATGGAACAATAAAAAATTATAGATACGTTGGAGATGTATCAGCCGCATCTGGAATGAACAATCAAGATTGACAGTGGACGTGGTAGATTTAGAGGCAGAGGGTTGGCGGCTGAGGGAGGAGGTGGTGGTTAGGGGATTAGGGTCAGGAAACCCTAATTTGGAATGGGCTTGTGTCTAAAAGTGACTGAGTGAGTCCTGGATTAGGGGGTGTCCGGATGGCCGGACTATGACCTTTGGCCGGACTCCCGGACTATGAAGATACAAGATTGAAGACTTCGTCCCGTGTCCGGATAGGACCTTCCTTGGCGTGGAAGGCAAGCTTGGCGATTCGATATGAAGATCTCCTCCCATTGTAACCGACTCTGTGTAACCCTAGCCCTCTCCGGTGTCTATATAAACCGGAGAGTTTTAGTCCATAGGACGAACAACAATCATACCATAGGCTAGCTTCTAGGGTTTAGCCTCTCTGATCTCGTGGTAGATCAACTCTTGTACTACCCATATCATCAATATTAATCAAGAAGGAGTAGGGTTTTACCTCCATCGAGAGGGCCTGAACCTGGGTAAAAACATCGTGTCCCTTGTCTCCTGTTACCATCCGCCTAGACGCACAGTTCGGGACCCCCTACCCGAGATCCGCCGGTTTTGACACCGACATTGGTGCTTTCATTGAGAGTTCCTCTGTGTCGTCACCTTTAGGCCCGATGGCTTCTTCGATCATCAACCACGACGCGGTCCAGGGTGAGACTTTTCTCCCCGGACAGATCTTTGTATTCGGCGGCTTCGCACTGCGGGCCAATTCGCTTGGCCATCTGGAGCAGATCGAAAGCTACACCCCTGGCCATCAGGTCAGATTTGGAAGCTTAAACTACATGGCCGGCATCCGCGGGGACTTGATCTTCGACGGATTCGAGCCACGGCCGAGTGCGCCGCACTGTCATGATGGGCATGATCTAGCTCTGCCGCCGGACAGCGCCCAGAGCGCCGCTTAGGTGTCTGCTCTGACCCCTAGCTCGGAGCCGACCACGCCGGTCGGGGACGGACGGTTGGACGCCGCCCCAGGAGCCGCAATCTCTACGGTGATCGAGCCGAATACCGGCCTAGTCCTCTGTGAGGCCTGTGACTCCAAGGTGCCGGACTCCTTTCCGGACTCCGAATCTTCCGCACCCCTTCCGATCGAACCCAATTGGGCTCCGATCATGGAGTTCACCGCCGCGGACGTCTTTCAGTACTCGCCCTTTGGTGACACCCTGAATTCACTAAAGTCTCTCTCTTTGTCAGGAGAGTCCTGGCCGGACTATGGTCAGCAAGGTTGGGATGCGGACGATGAAGAAATTCGACACCTACCCACCACCCACTTTGTAGCCACTGTCGACGATCTAACCTACATGCTCGACTTCGACTTCGAAGACATCGACGGTATGGACGCCAATGAAGGAGACGACCAAGAACCAGCACCTATAGGGCACTGGAAAGCCACCTCGTCATATGACATATACATGGTGGACACCCCTAAAGTAGGGGATGGCGATGAAAAAACGGAGGATGACCCCTCCAAGAAACAACCCAAGCGTCGATGTTAGCGGCGCCGCTCTAAATCCTGCCAAAGAAAAAACGGCGAGTCCGGCACTGGAGATAACAACACCCTGGACAGTGCCAAAGACAACCCCCTCCAGCAGGATCCAGCACAGGAGGACGGAGAAGCCAGCCCTCATGAGAGAGCGGCAGACAGGGAGGTCGAGGACGACAATTATATGCCTCCCTCCGAAGACAAGGCAAGCCTCAACGATGATGAATTTGTCATGCCAGAGGATCCCGTGAACAAGAGCGTTTCAAATTCAGGCTCAAAGCCATGGCAAGAAGCCTCAAGAAAAAACAACAACAGCTTAGAGCTGACCAAGACTTGCTAGCCGACAGATGGACTGAAATCCTGGCGGCCGAAGAGTATAAACTCGAACGCCTCTCCAAGAGCTACCCAAAGCGCAGGCTGCTACCCCAACTAGAGAAGGAAGCAACTAAACCTACATCACCAGCGTATGATGCGCCTGATCGGCCACCCCATGGCCGCGACAGAGAGGTCTTTCGGCCCTCAACTCAAGCCGCACCCCATTGTCGCTCTAAAAATACCAGAGCACGGGGAAACGCAACAGACCTGCGAGACATATTGGAGGATAAGGCAAGGCAAGCAAGATCGACCTACGGATCGCGTGGGCGCCCGACGTCACGTGACAATAACCGTCACGCCGGATACGATAAATACGGCCAGGCCGAACACAACAGACAAAGCTCATCCGAGCTACGTTGCGATATAGCCCAGTACAGGGGCGCTGCACACCCACTATGCTTCACAGACGAAGTAATGGATCATCAAATCCCCGAGGGTTTTAAACCCGTAAACATCGAATCATACGATGGCACAACAGATCCTGCGGTATGGATCGAGGATTATCTCCTTCATATCCACATGGCCCGTGGTGATGATCTACACGCCATCAAATACCTCCCGCTCAAGCTTAAAGGACCAGCCTGGCATTGGCTTAACAGCCTGCCAGCAAAGTCAATTAGTTGCTAGGAGGACCTGGAATCCGCATTCCTCGACAACTTCCAGGGCTCTTATGTGCGACCACCAGACGCTGATGACCTAAGCCACATAATCCAACAGCCAGAGGAATCGGCCAGACAATTCTGGACACGGTTCCTAACCAAGAAAAATCAAATAGTCGACTGTCCAGACCCAGAGGCCCTTGCAGCCTTCAGGCACAACATCCGAGATGAATGGCTTGCCCGACACCTAGGACAGGAAAAGCCGAAATCTATGGCAGTCCTCACGACACTCATGACCTGCTTTTGCGCGAGAGAAGACAGCTGGTTAGCTCGTAGCAATAACATAACCAAGAGCCCTGGCAATTCGGATACCAAGGACAACAATGGAAGGTCACGTCGCAACAAGCACAAGCGCCGCATTAACGGCGACAATAATGAGGATACGACAGTTAATGCCGGACTCAGAGGCTCTAAACCCGGTCAGCGGAAGAAGCCATTCAAAAGAAACCCTCCGGGCCCATCCAGTTTAGACCGGATACTCGGTCGCTCGTGCCAGATAAACGGCACCCCCGAACAACCAGCCAACCACACCAACAGGGATTGTTGGGTGTTCAAGCACGCAGGCAAGTTAAGTGCCAAAACCAGAGACAAGGGGCTGCATAGAGATGACGAGGAGGAGCCCCGGCCGCCGAACAACAGAGGACAGAAGGGCTTCCCCCCGCAAGTGTGGACGGTGAACATGATATACTCAACCCATATCCCCAAAAGGGAGCGGAAGCGTGCTCTCAAGGACGTCTATGCGTTGGAGCCAATCGCCCCAAAGTTCAACCCATGGTCCTCCTACCCGATCACCTTTGATCGAAGGGACCACCCCACTAGCATTCGTCACGACGGATTCACCGCATTGGTCCTAGACCCAATCATTAACGGATTTCACCTCACTAGAGTCCTCATGGACGGCGACAGCAGTCTGAACCTGCTTTGTTAGGATACAGTGCGAAAAATGGGTATAGATCCCTCAAGGATTAAACCCACAAAGACAACCTTTAAAGGCGTCATACCAGGTGTAGAAGCCAACTGTACAGGCTCGGTTACACTCGAAGTGGTCTTCGGATCCCCGGATAATTTCCGAAGCGAAGAGTTAATCTTCGATATAGTCCCATTCCACAGTGGCTATCACGCCCTGCTCAGACGAACCACATTCGCAAAATTCAATGCGGTGCCGCACTACGCATATCTCAAGCTCAAGATGCTAGGCCCTCACGGAGTCATTACGGTCAATGGAAACACCGAACGCTCTCTCCGAACGGAGGAGCACACGGCGGCCCTGGCAGCGGAAGTACAAAGTAGCCTCTCAAGGCAATTCTCCAATCCGGGTGTTAAACATCCGGACAACGTCAAGCGCGCCCGAAGTAACCTACAAAAAAACCGGCTAGCACGTTCCGAGCAAGCAGAGCAGTGCGGCCCCAACCCCAGCCCTCGCCAAATGGCAATAGCGGTACCACGCGTACATAATTACGCTCTGGAAATACCATGGGCATAGGGGGAGGGGCACAACCATGGCGCGCCCAGAATACGGCTCAACCGCACTAGGGGCTCCCTATTATGCCGTTTCCTTTTTTTATATATACTTTCAGGACCCAACTATTCGGAAGGCCTGTCCGGCAATACACTCGCCGAACACACGATGCAATAGCCAGGGAGACAACAAGCCACATCAGATGTCCAGGTGGTCTCTATAACGACCTAAATACCTGTTTTACTTAAAGTCTCGCAGCTTGCCCCTGGAGGGAGACATGTCAAATAATCCCATCTCTTGCTTTTTGCACCATTTGTATCGTTCTGCTTTCACAACAACCCTTTTTAATAAACAATACATAGCTCTTATCTATTATCGTATTCATTTATTTTTATACAAATATGTTCAGTCATGACATTCTGCAACCGTACACTTTGGTACGGCTAATACACCAGGGGCTTAAGTACCCCATAACACGGTGTGAGAAGACCGAACACTCTCATGAGTGCGGCACCCCGAACTTATAGCATTATATGCATCGGCTCCGAATCATGTCTTGGGTCAATAGTTGGGTTTGCCCGGCTCCCATGTTTTGGTACCTTACGTTCCGCAATGTCGGCTAAGGTAGCGCTGGAAGAACTACTGTGATTGTGCCCCAGTTGAGCTGGGTTAACACCTCAGTAGAGAAAGCTAAAACTGACCGTCATGATAGTGCGAGAGACCGCTCGCTGTTCGAGAGGTTTTTTTGAGTCCCTAAAGACTTATGCCGCTTAGAGCGAGGAGCCGGATTTATCCGGCCTAGGCGTGGATAGCACCCCGAACTTGGTCTTCCGAAACTAGGGGCTTCGCCAAAATTTAAAATTATAGAATTCTATGGCTAAGTGAGAGTGATAAAGCATTATAAGTCCGATGGCCTGGTTCGTTGTGCTGAGCGCCTCCCTAGATGGACCCAAGAATGGGAACAAGAGCACTCAGGGTTATCCCGAACACCCCAGCACTCGTGGCATGGGGGTAGAAGCCGACGACTTGCATCTCTCAGATTTCATAAATGGCCGCACAGAAGGTAATATTTTAAATTCAAAAAGCATTGCTTAGTGCATATGAACAAGTTTTCAGCACATAGGACAAACACGAGCGGGTTTACTCAAAAATTACATCCCCGGTACATTCATTCGCTACAAGACGGGCACCCTTCAAGACGCCCTCATAATACATCTCGGGCTTGCGATGCTCCTTCCCCTCCGGTGGCCCATCCTTCACCAGCTTCTCAGCATCTAGTTTGCCCCAGTGCACCTTAGCACGGGGAAAAGCCCTACGAGCACCCTCGATACACATGGAACGCTTGGTGACTTCAAGCCGTGGACAGGCATCCACCAGCCGCCGCACCAGCCCAAAGTAGCTCAAAGGCAAGACCTCACCAGGCTACAGCATGCCTATCAGGCCCTTCATGGCCTGTTCGGCTGCCTTATGAAGCTCGACCAGCTACAGCTGGTCGCTCAAGGGCACCGGGTGTCCGGCCTTAGCATACTGGGACCAGAACACTTTCTCCGTCGAGCTTCCTTCCTCGGCCCGGTAGAATGCGGCGGCTTCGGATACACTGCGGGGCAGATCTGCGAATGCTCCTGGAGAGCTCCGGATTCGGGTAAGTAACAGGTAATTTACTTTCACATGCTTGCTTTGCATAAAGAATGCCTTACCCATTGCAATCTTTTTCATCGCCTAAATCTCCTGGAGGGCTTTTTGGGCTTTGGCCTTGGCAGATTTGGCGCTTTCAAGTGCCGAGGCAAGCTCGGACTCTCGAGTCTTCGAGTCAAGCTCTAACCTCTCATGTTTTTTCACAAGAGCATCGAGCTCTTGCCGCACCTCCGCTGCCTGCGCCTCTTGCTTCTCTCGCTCTGAGCGCTCCATGGCCACATTATCTGCGGCCTTGGAAAGCGCTTCCTTCAGGGTTGCCACCTGAGTTGTGGCCCCTGCAACATTCACGTTGGTCCTATCATTTTTTGCAACCAGGTATTTCTATATACATTTACATACGGTATTACATACCCTCCTTGTCCTCGAGCTGCTTCTTGGCACGGCCGAGCTCGTTCTCGGACCGCTCGAGGTTCTGCTTCAATGCGTCGACCTCCACAGTTAGTGCGGTAGAGGTCAGCAGTGCAGCCTGCATTCCCATATCAACATATTTATGTTAGACTCCTGCGTATATCTTTTTGGATCCTCAGTCCGGCTTTTCTTTCGAACACCGAACTGAGCATCAGGGGCTACTGTCTATGCGTAACATTTTTATATGTTTTACATACCTCGAAGCCTGTTAGCAGGCTGGTATAGGCTTCTATCAGCCCGCTCTTGGCGGACTGAACCTTCTGAATCAGCGCACTCATAATAGTGCGGTGCTCCTCGTTGATGGGGGCGCCGTTAAGCACCTCCAGCAAATTGTCCGGCGTCTCCGGTTGGACGGAGGCCGCCGGTGTCGTAGGCGCGCCTTTCTTACGAAGGCGCCGCCTACCGTACTCTTGAACCGTTGTTGGTTCTGGAGCGGTGTTCGGCCCGGGGCCGAACTTAGATCCCTCGGGGGCTTTACCCCCTTTGGGCCTGGAGTCCGGGAGGTCGCCTTGCGGCACCTCTAGGACCACCTCCTCCTGGTTTAGTCCTTTTTGGGACTCCACCTCGATGTTGTCCGTAGGGAGAGGGGAGGAGGCCGTCAGAAGTGAAGTGCTATTCACATCCGACGAATCCAGGGAGCCACTCGACGAATCGCCGAGCTGAGCCTTGGGCGGACTGCATGATTGAATTCGGCGTTAGAAGGTACCATACATTAGAGGAGCGCCATAAGTTATTATGGTATCCGAATACTTACGATTTTGCCAGGGGCCTGACCCTGGATGGCCATTCCTCCCCGCCGTCTTCGGCATCGGAGGCGTAGTCCGGCAGAAGGGTCCTCCCCTTCTTGGACCCTCTGGGCTCCCCAGTTGGGGCGGCCTTCCTTTTCTTTCCTCCCCCCGCGGGAGGGGGAGAGGCTTCTTCTTCCTCCTCCTCCTCGTCCTTAGAGGCGGAGAGTGCTTCGGGGTTGTCGGGCCACGAATCCGACACCACCAGGCGCCGGGAACTCTTTCGGGTCCCCGTGGCCTTCTTCTTGGCCTTCTTCTCCGGCACCACGTGAGGTGTCGGAACCAGCAGCTTTGTCAAGCGTGTGTCTGCTAGGCCTTCGGGCAAAGGGGCCGGACAGTCAAACTGTCCGGATGTCCTCTTCCAGTCCTATCAAAGGAGCAGGAGTTTAGATCCTACATGGAATCAAACTATGAAAATCAAGTGTCCCGTGAAGGACTAAAAGCAAGCTTACTTCGGTGGCTTGGCGCTTGGCGCAGAATCCGCGATCCTCGGTGACGGGTGGGGAGACCTCGGAGCTCTTGAATAGCACCTTCCAAGCGTCCTCGTGCTTTGTGAAAAGTCGGGACAGAGTCTGGTGCTGGGCCGGGTCGAACTCCCACAAGGTGAAGGCCCGTCGTTGACACGGGAGGATCCGGCGGAAGAGCATGACCTGGAATATGTTGACAAGCTTATCCTTCTTGTTCACTAGGTCTCGGACGCAGGTTTGGAGTCCACTCACCTCTTCCGGACTACCCCACAACAGGCCCATCTCCTTCCAAGATGTGAGCCGAGTGGGGATGCCGGATCGGAATTTGGGGGCCGCTGCCCATTCAGGGTCACGCGGCTCGGTGATATAGAACCACCCCGACTGCCACCCTTTGATGGTCTCTACAAAGGCGCCCTCGAGCCATGTAACGTTGGCTATCTTGCCCACCATGGCGCCTCTGCACTCCGCTTGACGGCCGCCCATGACCTTCGGCTTGATGCTGAAGATCTTCAGCCATAGGCCAAAGTGAGGCTGGATGCAGAGGAAGGCCTCACATACGACGATGAACGCCGAGATGTTGAGGATGAAGTTCGGGGCCAGATCGTGGAAGTCCAGGCCGTAGTAGAACATGAGCCCCCGGACGAACAGGTGAAGAGGAAAGCCCAGTCCGCGGAGGAAATGGGGGAGAAACACGACCCTCTCATGGGGCCCAGGGGTGGGGGCGAGTTGCCCCTCCTCGGGAATCCGGTGCGCGATGTTGTCAGACAAGTATCCGGCCTTCCTCAACTTTTTGATTTTCCCCTCCGTGACGGAGGAGGCCATCCATCTACCTCCCGCTCCGGACATGATTGGAGAAAGGTCGAGGTGGGAAGTGCGGACTTGGGCGCTGGAGCTCGAGTGCGCAGGGATGAATAAGCAAAGGAGGAAGAAGGCGTAAATGGAAAGGGTGGATCCTTATCCCCTTATATGGGCGGCCGAGACTATAAGCCCCCACCAGCCTAATAAAACTCGCTTATGTCCCAAGCGCCGCGGTTAATGGCGCGGTTGGGTTACCCACGCCCGTATTGATGAGAATCCCGGAATAAGGGGACACGATCTCTGATTTGACAAGACGTGCCAAGGAAACCGCCTCGCTAAACGCGCTGAGGTGGAACAGTAAAATGATTCGAATAAAGGCTTGGCCGGGGCATGATGTCATGCTGCGGAATACGTCAGCAGATTAGATTTGTTCAGATATTATTCTCTCTACGGTGGTATGTGGAACTTATTTTGCAGAGCCGGACACTATCCTTGTGTTCAACATCTTCTATGAAATAGTCGGAGGAGGAACCCGCCTTGCAATGCCGAAGACAATTTGCGCGCCGGACTCGTTGTCATTGAAGCCTGGTTCAGGGGCTTCTGAGGGAGTCCTGGATTAGGGGGTGTCCGGATGGCCGGACTATGACCTTTGGCCGGACTCCTGGACTATGAAGATACAAGATTGAGGACTTCGTCCCGTGTCCGGATAGGACCTTCCTTGGCGTGGAAGGCAAGCTTGGCGATTCGATATGAAGATCTCCTCCCATTGTAACCGACTCTGTGTAACCCTAGCCCTCTCCAGTGTCTATATAAACCGGAGAGTTTTAGTCCATAGGACGAACAACAATCATACCATAGGCTAGCTTCTAGGGTTTAGCCTCTCTGATCTCGTGGTAGATCAACTCTTGTACTACCCATATCATCAATATTAATCAAGCAGGAGTAGGGTTTTACCTTCATTGAGAGGGCCCGAACCTGGGTAAAAACATTGTGTCCCTTGTCTCCTGTTACCATCCGCCTAGACGCACAGTTCGGGACCCCCTACCCGAGATCCGCCGGCTTTGACACCGATAGTGACAATGAAGAGCCGCCATTTATAGCAAGGGTTAGGTGGGTTGGTAGGCTGGTTTAGTATAGAGGCAAGTGGGTAGGCATGTTTAGATAATTTTAACTTGAGAGTAAGAGCAACTCCAACCATTCCTATAAACCTCAAATAACTACCTTTACAAGCAGTTGAGGTAAATAAGTCTATCCAACAGGTCCCGTAAGCCTGAAAAAAATTACGGGATCCCATAAAAACACCCCCACCATTCCACACGTATACAGGAGGATAATATTCCCCTAATTTTTTGGTGAAACTTCAGCAACTGCCATGCCACACCTATCTTTGCTACCCTGCAGCCGTGCCTCCGCTGGGTCGTCGGGTCGCTGCTCGAGGTCGCTTCGCTCGACGTCCTCCACTTCCGCACCTATGTCACACCATTGGGAAGTTGCGCCACTGTTTTCAGGGTTATGATCCTGACAATGAGTACTAGGGGTACGAATAAGGGGTAGAGACTAACTACAGTGTAGGTGTAATACCTAGTGTTTAACGAGTTCAGGCCCCTCACTCGGTGAAGGTAAAAGCCCTACGTCTCGTGCCCTGAGGCTTGCTTTGATTTGATGCGTATAGTTACAGAGAGTGAACGCGCCCGGCTATGGAGAGGGGTGCGACTTATATAGAATGCGCTGCAGCCCCATGTCTCCCATGCCACCGGGGCATTAAATGTCATTGAATGAATCAGTTACTAGTGTAACGAGTCCTTACTACAACAATTATAGGTACAGTAGCTATAACTCTATTTAGCGGATGACTTAGGATTACTTGACCGTTGCAGCTCCCACGACGCCTTCCTGTCCTGTATATCCGAGTGGTAATTCGTCTGCCAAGTGACGCGTGGTTGTCCGAGTGCTGCAAAGCCGTCCGAGTGATCCTCCTGATGTATCATCCGAATGCCGACACGGTCCAAAGACCTACCTATGGTGGTGATGGGCCCCTTGTGGGTCCCAGATGATGGGTTCTTGACCCTACCTATAATAGGTGACCACATCATTAGCCCCCTGAATCGGTTGGGATTTCGCAGGACAAAGAAACCAATCTTTCGGTCGGGTCCGAGTGCCGCAGGGACATTCGGAATATGTTTCCAGACCGTGATTTGTTCTTCCTTGGACGAAGACACAACAGATTCTGGACTTTAGTTTTACCCAGATGACCGGGTTTTGCTAACCGTCGAGAAAAAACCCAGTGGCATTTGTTTTATCTCTCGGAGGAGATAGACTAGGGGGCCGAGTGACGGCATGCCATGAAAACTCGAGTGCCGACGCCGGCACGTGGTCTGACTCTCTAGAGAGACGCCACTCCTTATCCCAGGGGAACGCCAACGCGGGCCTAGTATGAGTCCAGGTTTATGAGTCATGTGCCTTGGAGCCTGTTGAGAGGGCCAAGTGAACCCGTAGAGGGGCGTCAAGCTCGTCACATAACGATCCCAAAGAAGACTTCAGTCAGGTGTTTAACGTGGCAGAATGCACGGGTTCCCGTGGAGGGTGGTCAGTTGGACTGACGTGCACCCGTTAGGAAAGGGGTCGCTGGTAATCAATCGGATTGATTTGAATTCATGCGTTCGCGCGCTGAAGCGGTAGCATCGTGCGTTGGTTGGAAAGTGGGAGGTGTGGCTCCGCTATGTGTTGCACCTATCCTGTACAAAGCCCTACCACACGGGCCGTCGATCCATGGATTCGTGGTGAGAGAACTGTTCTGACATTTTGTCTGGTGGTATAAAAGGTTCGACAGCAGAGCTCCGGGCCTCAGATCTCCTGTCTCTCCTCCCGACTCCTCCGCTTCTCTCCTCCACACGAGTGCACGGTGATGGTGAGGGACTCCACGACTAAGGCGGAGAAGGTGAAGAAGGCGGGGAGGACCACTTCCTTCGGCTCCAGCGTGGCAGCCGGCAACGTGGCTGGGGATTGGATCCCCTCGCGCGTTACCGCTCGGCGGCCGGAAGAGCCGGCGGAAGAATGGCTGATCTCGCATGAGGGATGGCATCGTTCAGGCGCAAGGGAGGTTGAGCCGGTGCCTTGGGAGGACGAGCGAGTCCTGCTCATCACCCACGTCGAGCAGGGCTTCTCGATGTCGCCCCACCCCTTTTTCTGGGCATTCCTTAACTATTTCGGTGGTCAACTCGATCACCTACCCCCCAACGCCATTATCTATCTTTAGGCCTTCATTTATCTTTGTGAGAACTTCTTGGGCTGCTACCCCAAATGGGGCCTCTTCAAATACATCTTCACGTGTCGATCGATGCTCGTGAAGAAAGACTCGCCGACTGGAGAGAAAACCCATGTCACCCAGCTGTGCGGAGGCATGGGCATTCAGGTACACGGGGGGAGGTCCTTCCCCAAAATTAGTTTTCCCGACTCTGTCAAGGGGTGGCAGGGGACTTGGTTCTACTGTAGGGACATCCCCAGCGCCCACAATCAGTCGGGCCTCCCGCCGTACTCGTTTGAACGGGTGCGAGCTCCGCCGACCCTTACTGAGGAGAAGGTGGGCGTCGACATCCTGTCTTGCGCGTTTATCGGAGTTGTGAATGTTGGGGTGAACGTTATGGATTTGCTGGAGGCTTTCCTCAGTCGACACATCCAGCCACTCTAGGCCAGGGTCCACCCCATGTGGCTGTACGAGGGGCTGAGTGACTGATGAGGACATCAATACCATTATTACACCCATAGCCTCTGCTACTATACATACTGGACCGATTACTAGAGCTCGCACACACAAATTGAATTACCAGGTACTTTCGTTTCTTGGTGACAATTCTAATGTTCATGAGAATATGATGCCTCCTAAATTGCATGCTTTTGTGTTGATTACTACTGAAGGGCCTAGCATGGACAAGAGGGATGAACACTAGAGCAGGATCAAGCATGGAGATGAAGGCTCGCGTGAAGGGATCCAGAATGGCGTTTCTAGTGCATATTTGAGCACTTTGAAGCCTCTGTGATGACCTACAAGGACATGTATGAAACATACAAGATGTACCTTCATAAATTTTGTCCATAGATTATTTTAGGTGTTGTGCCACCTTATTTTTGGGCTAGGCCCATGTAATTTAGAAATACTTAAGTATAGGATGTCTTTAGAGTCCGTATGTGTGGGGAAACAAAGTCAGGGTTGGTTTCAGACCCCTCCTACAAGGGGTCACGAAATCCCCCCTACTCCTGCATATATAGAGCCCTTAGGGCATCGTTTAGACTTTGGGTTTTGTTTAGATTAAAAGTTCGCCATAGCTGCAACTTCGCGTACTTCGTTTGTGTTCAACAACCAGACCAAGACGTCACAGAACCCCACCTTCATTAATAAAGCTTTCCTCTTATATTCGCAATATTCAGATTGCAATCTTAGTTTCTTGCTTGTTCTTCATTTGCTCGCAGGACATAGACTCTCGTGGTCAGGTTGATCATGCTCTGGCGTGGTCAATAACCCCTCGGAAGTTGGTTTAGCGATTGCTATGGCACGACATCTTCGCACGTTCGTACTCGGGTTATCAAAGTTGAGTCCCACAGAAAACAATAGCTATCTCATTGAAACATCGGGACACCTTTGCCTCTATCAGTGACCCCACTCGTGTGCATCCTGAGGATCTCACCGAGACGAAGGTGGGTGCCAAGATTAGGGCCATCACCTGCGCTTGAGACAACCCTCGGGGGGGGGGGGGGGGGGGGCGATTGGTGCCAGCCTTTCACAAGGACCTGCCGCCCATCCAGATATTTGTTTGTAGTTCAGTTGGCTCAACTGTATATTGCCTTTTGTATAGCTGGTCTTCACGCTAAGATGTGTTTGTTTCTCAGGACTTCAAGAACTTGATTTCCAAGATCCCAGTGGTGGATCGCTCGCCTCAAGATGTGATGAGTGACACCGAGAAGTAGTACTCGGAGAGGCCCGATGGCAACAAGAGTGATGACAATGATGACAACGACAATGATGATGAGAGTTCGGAGGAGGGGGAGGAGGTGGAATCTTCACCATCTTATGAGGCCCCCAATGAACCCCGCTCCAAGGCGCTGCATGACCCAAAGGGCAAGGCAAGAGGAACTCAACAGCCGACTGCTTCAGGTCGGACGACTCGAAGCTCCAAGCGCGCTCGTGCTGAGGTTGAGAGTTCGGCGGAGAAGTAGCCCAAACTGCCCAAGCAAACCTCCCCTAAGCCTCGGAAGGTTGCAGTGTCGCGGATTAGGGTGGCGGTGCCTGTGGCCTCAAAGTGAGCGTTCTCGCCAACTCCTTGTTTTTTTTTGAATTCATTCGGTTACTAACCGAGTTCTGTTTGGTCCTTGCAGCAACAACACCTTGACAACTTCAGCAGACCTGCATGCCCGCAGGCCGGGCTCGAGTGACGCTGACATAGTGGATGCCGCCACCTCCAAAGGTGTGTTGTGTTGAATGACTCATATGGTTATACCTTCTTCGACTGAACATTGATGGTTTTCTTGATTTATGCAGCTCCGCCCGAGATTATCCAACTGGACGACGAATTGGGTGCTAACCCACCGAATTTGGACGTCACCAGGGAGCACCGAGTGCTGACACGCCAATGACGGACGCCTCTCCTCGCCAAATGACCCATGTTTCACCGGCGAAGGTCGCCGCCAAGACTGCGAGGCCGAGTCCTCTGGCTCAAGGCAGCTCGGCGTCTTCGTCCATGCTGGCGTTGGCTGCAGGATCTTCCCATGCTCCTCCGAGTGGCACGGCAATGATTCTGACTCCAGGCCACCGTCCGCGACTCCATCGGCTCCACCTACCTCCTTCCCCCTGTACCATGTCCCTGAAGACCAGGTAGGGTCGAGCAAGGAGGCTCTGATTCAAGTGGGGTTTATGTGCAACCGGCTGAAGGAGGCCTATGATGCCAGCACGGCGCTGGAGATCAATGTCCGAGTAAGTACCATTGTGAGTATGATTTCCAGTCAAAGTTTCTTCTTTTCTTGTATTAGGTTTTCTGTGAGTGGGTTTGCGCAGGGCACACCCACTGGGTGTACTTTTAAGTTGTGTCGAATCACTTTGTGTTCACCCGGAGTCTAGCCGGAGCGTAGTCGAGTGGACATGATCCAGTGGGGGCACGCTGAGTGCACCCACTGGGTGTAGTCCCCGAGGCTCCTGTTGACTGGAGTTGGTCGGTAGGAGTCTTTGAACTTTTTCATTTACCTCTTTTTTTGTATCAACTCGAAGTCTAGCCGGAGCATAGCCGAGTGGACATGATCCATTGGGGGCACGCTGAGTACACCCACTAGGTGTAGACCCCGAGACTACCATTGACTGGAGAAGTCGATGGTAGTCTTAGAACTTGTGCGTTGTTTTTTTAGCTCTATCAACGAGTCACTTTCCAGTGGGGGCACGCTGAGTGCACCCACTGGGTGTAGTCCCCGAGACTAACATCGATTGCGGGCAATCAGTGGTAGTCTTTAGAACTATCATTAGGTGCCCCGAGCACCTGGCGACACTCGTGTGTTGATGATGTAATAGGCAGAACTTTCTTCGTTACCGACTCGGGAGTCGGCTGAGTTAAGTAGGTCATTTTTTGTTGTTGTCCTCTATCTTCTTCATTGTCGACTCAGGGGTTAGCCGGGTGATGATATATCATAGGGTATTTCAGGATCTGGTATTGGTCGAGCTTATTCCACTCGGTAGTGCGTGGTCGACTTGGTAGTCAGTAGGCACTTGAGGATTTGGTATTGGTCAAGCTTGTTCCACTCGGTACCAAGGTACTTTAGGATTTGGTACTGGTCAAGCTTGTTCCTCATGGAGGGGTACGACCGAGTGGGTAGCCAGGGAGTACTTCAATATTTGGTATTGTTCTAGCTAGTTCCTTCCAGCGGTGCCTGCTCGGGTGCTTTTGAGTTACTCCTTTGCTTTCTTGTTGGAGCCTTTCAACTGACTATTTCTTGCACGTTGCAGAGGACTTGTGAAACTTTGACTTGACCTGGAAGCTGAGAAACTCAAGAGCGCCCGACGGGAGCAAGAGAAGAAGACCTTGGGAGGTAAGATATTTCCTCTGACTGGTAGGTAAATACTGTTCTTCCCTCTTGATCCGAATCACTTTGCTCCAACAGATGTTCGTAGCAAGAATGCCCAACTCGTAATGAGGCTCAAGACTTCTATTTATTTAGAAACCATGAAGCAGGCGCTGGAGAACAAAGATAAGGACCTGGCGCTGGCCCAGAAGGAAGCAAGGACCAAGACCAAGCTCACCGACGAGAAACTGGCTTCAATCGGCAGATTGGAGGAGGAGATTAAGAACCTCAAAGCCGCTGTTGAGGTCTCCATTCAGGAGAAGGTCAAGCTGGAGGAGAAGGTCACCCAATTGACTAAAAAGAAGGATGCACTGGAGGCACATATGGAGGAGGTGTGCGAGGAGTTTAGTGAGAAGCTCTCCGGTAAGTTCTTCCTCAACCGAGTGAATCCCGTATGGGACCAAATCTTTCCAATCATTCGCTCACGCACCATCTTCTTTCGACCAGAACATTGCTACGACAAGGAACTGGAGCTATAGAGGATAGAGAGGGACCTGGACCCTACTCGGTCACTCATCGCTGACAAAGCAACACTTGCCATCCTTCGGCTTGAAGACCGCTTTGAGAATGCGTTGGACTATATCACTCGGACCCAGGGTGCCTTGGGTCAGATCGACAAAGAATTGCAGTCAGGAGAATAGAATCATATGGACCTGGAGTCGGTGATGACGAGGCTGAACAAAGTCCCCACTCGGGTGAAAGCTTGGAAGAAATCTGCAGCCCGGAGTGGAGCTAATGTCATGCTGTCACTCGTCTGCGTTCATTGCAAGAACGTGGATGAGGAGAAGCTGAAGAACCTCCGAGTGGTGAACAAGAGGAACCTCAAGTTTGAGGATTTCATGGAAACCTTCGCTGAGGCTACCACTCGCATCGCCGATGGGATTGATCTGGAGACCTTCTTTGACCCAACTAGCCCGCCGCCTGAGGCTTAAAAACACTTGATTAAGTTTGCCGCGCAATGTCTAGTAGTTGATGTAATGAAACACTCTGCCGAGCATTGAGCTCGTTTGATCTCAGAGACATTCGAATGGATCAAATCCTTAATTTGAAACCTTTTGCTCTTCTATTTGCTTCTTCCTGTTTTATTTGACTTTAGGTGAAAACTGGTTCACGGCTAAGACCCCGAGTGTGGACCAGATCCTCACTCGGATTTTTTTAACTTAGCCGAAAAATTGTTCGCAGCTAAGCCCCCGAGTGTGGAACAGATCCTCACTCGGATTGTTTTCGAACTTAGGCGAAAGCTGGTTCGCAGCTAAGCCCCCGAGTGTGGAACAGATCCTCACTCAGATTGTTCTCGAACTTAGGAGGGAGCTGGTTCGCAGCTAAGCCCCCGAGTGTAGAACAGGTCTCCATTCGGATTGTTTTTGTACTTAGGCAAAAACTGGTTCGCGGCTAAGCCCCCGAGTGTGGAGCAGATCCTCACTCAGATTGTTTTTGAACTTAGGCAAAAACTAGTTCGCGCTAAGCCTCCGAGTGTGGAGCAGATCCTCACTCTGTTTTTGAACTTAGGCGAAATCTGGTTCGCAGCTAAGCTCCCGAGTGTAGAGCAGATCCTCACTCAGATTGTTTTTGAACTTAGACGAAAGCTGGTTCGCAGCTAAGCTTTCTCACCTCTACACCCACTCGAGGTGTGTTAGTTTTCGAATGCGATTAGTCACCTGAGTGAAACGTGACTGTAGGTCAAACTATATGATATATGGGGAAAATTAAGACTTTTATTCATCTAAGTTCATCCGGACTAACTAATACAAGGGAGAAATTTTATTCTAAGTATAAAACTTGCAGAGCAAATCTACATTCCAAGCTCTAGGCTCTTCTATTCCTCTCTTGAAGTTGTCCAGTCTGTATGCTCCGTTGTGTAAGAACTTGGATATGGCAAATGGTCCCTCCCAGAGGGTGCCAACTTGTGAGGTTTCTGTTGATCCACTCGGAGGACCAGGCCTCCTTCTTGGAAGGCATGCCCTCTGACATCCTGCCTTACTTCTTCGGCTTATAGGTGCAAGTCTTGTTGGTACAACGTACATCTTATAGGTGCTAGCTCATGTTATTCCTCCAAAAGGTCTAGGCCATCCTGCCTTACTTCTTTGGCTTCAACTTCTGAATAAGGATCTACTCGAGGAGAGTTGTGGAGCAGATCACTTGGCAAGACCGGTTTTGACCCATACACCATAAAGAACGGGGTGCAATTGGTGGATCGATTCAGGGTTGTTCGCAGGCCCAGAGGACCAAAGGCAACTCGGTCACCCAGGCTCCTGCTACGTGGGTCAGATCATGCATGAGTCGAGGCTTCAATCCTTGAAGTATGAGCCTGTTTTCTCTCTCGGCTTGCCCATTCGACTGCGGGTGCGCCATGGAGGCATAATCGACCCAAGTGCGCTGGGTGTAACAAAACTCATGGAACTCATCGGAGTCAAAGTTGGACCCGTTATCGATGATGATGTTGTGCGGGACTCCGAATCCGAAGATAATCTCTTTGATGAATTGAATTGCAGTGGCCGAGTCCAGCTGCTTTATGGGTTTGGCCTCGATCCACTTGGTGAACTTATCCACTGCCGCCAACAAGTGTGTGAAGCCACTCACCCCAGTGCGGAGAGGGACGACCATGTCGATTCCCCAAACGGCGAATGGCCAAGTGAGAGGGATAGTATTCAGGGTGGACGCCGGTTTGTGTGATTGGTTTGCATAGAACTGACACCCGACGCATTGGTCCACTATGTCTTGGGTGGCCTCATTGGTTCGGGGCCAATAGAATCTGGCTCTGAATGCTTTGGCGACCAAGGTCCGAGAGTACGCATGATGCCCACATGTTCCAGAGTGAATCTCTTGAAGTATTTGTTCTCCTTCCTCCGGGGATATGCACCGCTGAGTGACTCGAGTCGTACTTTTCTTGTATAGTTGATCTCCCATGACTGTGAAAGCCTTGGGTTGGTGGACGATCTGGTGGGCTTCATCTTCATCCTCTGGGAGCTCCTGCCGGAGCAAGTATGCTAGGTATGGCTCGGTCCACTCGGGAGTGGTGACCAGTATCTCTTGGACCAGATCAATTACTGCGGGAATGTCTACCTCAGTCGGATTAGAAGGTCCGACTGGTTGCGGCGGCTCTTCCACGAAGGGTTCTTCCTTGATCGTGGGTGAGTACAAGTATTCCAGGAGCACATTCTTGGGTACTTCCTTCCGAGTGGAACCCATCTTGGCCAAGTCATCAGCCGCTTGGTTTTTGAGTTGTGGTACATGATGGAGTTCCAACCCTTCAAAGTATTTTTCCAGTTTCATGATAGCATTGCAATAACCAGTCATCGCAGGGCTATGGATATCCCATTCCTTCATGACACGATTCACCACTAGGTCTAAATCGCCATAGACCATCAGTCGATGAATTCCCAGAGAAATTGCCATTTGCAGCTCATATAAGAGAGCCTCGTACTCAACTTCATTGTTGGAGGAGTTGAAGTGAATTTGAAGTACGTAGCTGAGTCGATTGCCTTTAGGAGACACCAATACCACTCCGTCCCTGGAGCCATGGAGCATCTTGAAGCCATCCAAAAACATCGTCTAGTGTTCGGAACACTCGGGACAGGCTGCTCTTGCTCAATCCATTTGGCCAGAAAATCTACCAGGGCTTGTGACTTGATGGCCTTCTTGGCTTCAAACCTGATATCCAATAGGAGGAGCTCAATGGCCCACTTGGCTACTCAGCCAGTGGCATCTCTATTATTCATGATCTCGGATAGAGGGGCATCACTTATCACTCTGACCTAGTGTTCTTGAAAATAATACGCCACCTTCTTCGCAGTTAGGTATATTCCATATACTAGCTTCTCATAATGCGGACACCTTTGCTTGGAAGGCATAAGGACTTCAGAGATGTAGTAGACCGGTCGTTGGAGCTTGAAGGTTTTGCCTTGTTCTTCCCGTTCCATAGTGAGGACCGTGGTAACAACTTGGCTCGTGGCCATGATGTATATGAGAAAAGGCTCGTTGCTGCTCGGAGCAGCTAGCACCGGCTGGGTGGAAAGCAGGGCTTTAAGTTCCTGGAATGCAGCCTGCGCTTCGGGAGTCCACTCGAACCTGTCAGACTTCTTCATCAATCGTAAGCGACAGGGTTTCTTCATCGAGTCATGAGATGAACCTACTCAGGGCCGCCAGACAGTTTGTGAGGCGTTGTACATGGTGTAGATGTTCCGGTTGTTTCATTCGGACAATAGCCCCTATCTTCTCAGGATTAGCATCGATCCCTCGTTCAGAAACAAGGAAATCGAGTAACTTGCCTGTTGGTACGCCGAATGTACACTTGGTTGGGTTGAGCTTAATGCCGAAAGCGCGTAAAGTTCGCAAAAGTCTCAGCGAGGTCGGTCAGGAGGTCGAAACCTTTCCTAGACTTAACCATGATGTCATCCATATAAGCTTCTACATTCCGACCTATTTACTTCCGTAAGCACTTCTAGATCATACACTGGAATGTGGCCCAACATTTTTCAACCCAAATGGCATTGTGATATAACAAAAACACCTGAATGGGGTAATGAACGTTGTTTTTATTTCATCAGGGCCGTATAGTCGGATCTGGTGGTACCCGAGGTATGCATCCAGAAACGATAACCGCTCGCATCCGGCAGTAGAGTCTACTATCTGATCTATGCGAGGGAAAGTGAAGTGATCCTTCGAGCAGGCCCGATTGATATGCCTAAAATCTACACACATTCAGAGAGACTTATCTTTCTTCGGCACCAGGATGACGTTGGCGAGCCACTCGGAGTGGTACACCTCTTAGATGAATTTGGCGGCTAAGAGCCGCGCTATCGCCTCGCCAATTGCCTTGCACTTCTCGATGGAAGATCTCCGAATATGCTCCTTGACAGGCTTTATCATTGAATCTACACGGAGTCTGTGCTCGGCCAGCTCCCTGGGAACACCCGACATGTTAGAAGGCTTACATGCGAAGATGTCCCAGTTCTCACAGAAGAACTGGACGAGCGCGGCTTCCTATTTGCTATCCAGGGTGGTGGAGATGTTGGTCGAGGCAACAGTCGGATCTTTCGGATGGATGTGCACCGGCTTCGTTTCTCCGTCCGACTAGAAAGCAGATTCCACAGTCGGCTTCTTGGACTTCAGCAACTCGCTTGCGTCCGCCGCCTTCTTGTATTCGTCCAGCTCGGCCATCGCCATCTGCTCGTCAGTGATCTGGGAACCCTTCTGGAGGCCATATTCGGCCAACTTGCGATTGCCTATGATGGTGATCACACTTTTAAGTTCTTGCATCTTGAGTTTAAGATACACGTAACATGGACGGGCCATAAAACATGCGTAGGCGGGCCTACCCAGGATGGCGTGATAAGCGCTTTGGAAATCACCACCTTGAAAGTCAGTCTTCCTTTCGGAAGTTCTTCTCCTTGCCGAATACGACATCAAGGGCGATCTGGCCGAGTGATTTGGCTTTCTTCCCATGGATTATCCCATGGAACTGCATGTTGCTCTTGCTGAGCCAAGTCATTGGAATGCCCATCGCCTCCAATGTGTCAGCGTAAATGATATTAAGCCCGCGGCCGCTGAGGGAGTCCTAGATTAGGGGGTATCCGAACAGCCGGACTATATACATCGTTTGGACTATTGGAGCGTGAAGATACAAGACTTAGGACTTCATCCCGTGTCCCTATGGGACTCTCCTTTGCGTGGAAGACAAGCTTGGCGATCCGGATATTGTATTTCCTTCCTTGTAACCGACTCCATGTAAACCCTAGCCCTCTCCGATGTCTATATAAAACGGAGAGCTTGGTCCATAGAAGGCCGATCACAATTACAATCATAACCATCATAGGCTAGCTTCTAGGGTTTAGCCTCTATGATCTTGTGGTAGATCTACTCTTGTACTACTCATATCGTCAATATTAATCAAGCAAGAAGTAGGGTTTTACCTCCATCGAGAGGGCCCGAACCTGGGTAAACATTGTGTCCCTTGCTTCCTGTTACCATCAGCCTAAGACGCACAGATCGGGACCCCCTACCCGAGATCCACCAGTTTTGACACCGACATTGGTGCTTTCATTGAGAGTTCCTCTGTGTCGTTGCTGCAAGGTTTGATGGCCCGTCTTGTTGTCAAGGACAACATCACCTCTGGGGGAGTGCTGGCTGTAGGCCAAACTCTCCGACTTGGCGGCTTCATCATGGCCGCCCCATCGGCTGTCGCGCCAACGATGGCCTCTTAGGTTGTCACGCATAACCTTCGCATCAATTCGGAACTCGCCGAACAGATGGATCCGATAGATCTCTCCTCCCTTAATGAGCTCTTGGATCGCATCGCCGCTTTGGGAGTCGCTACGGACTATGACCGGATCGGGCTTAAACCCGACCAAAGGGACATTAAATCCCCGCCGGCCACCCATGAGATAGCGGTGGTGGAGGAACCGCATACGAATGACCCATCTATTTTCAGGACGAATCATGTCTGGATTACCGAGCTCCCTGAGCCGGACTCCCGCTCAAGGGAAGACATGACCCAGATCCCGGACTTAGGATCGGGTATTCGGTCGGAATAATTGGGCAGCATCTCGGATCCCGAGCTGTTGAACTCGGAGGCTTCCCTGCCCCTAGGAGCTAGACCGGATCAGAATCCGGATTCAGCCACGAGCACCCACCCGAGCTTAAGCCGTCTCTCCCGTGTTAGACAAGAGCCCCATGAGAGTACATCGCTACTGGGCCAGATTCCTCCTTGTGCTAAATAATGTCAAGGACTATCGTGAGGAGGACGCAGTCTCACTTTTCTGCAAAAACTGTACGGACAAAGGAATCCTTTATGCTATAAGTCGCCGTGACATAGTACACCTTGCTGACTTGGCAACCATAGTACAGAAATACTGTGCGATGGAAAGCGCCTAGAAAACCCAAATAGAATTTTGGGATAGCCCAGCTCTCACCAAAACCTTTGTTTGAGCTAAACAGGCGAACTCTTGTAGGTCAGCCGATCCAATCCCCAACAAGTCGAAGCCAACCCCAGGGCGTGGAACCGTATTGGAAGAATGGCTCAATGGGCCATGTAAACTCCACAGTACGCTGGACACAACACCAACCCATAGCCTCAGGGCATGTTGGATACTACGGCAGGTAGCAAAAGGTGGCGAGGATCTCCTTGTAAGCCATAAAGCATAACAACATCCCGCCAAAGAAGACAATACGGTACTAACAATCTTCGAGACTTTCGCCTCAAACAATAGGCGCAAGCGAGCTCATCGGAGCCCCGCTGGAATCTGCCATGTGGAAAAAATAAATCTGTGGAACGACACTACTATAACTTTCAATGCCAGTGATGAACCTCAATTCCAGACCGTACGGGCACCAGCCGCTTTGGTCCTTAGCCCAATAGTGGACGGCTTTCGGCTCACTAAAGTACTCATGGATGACAGAAGCGGATTAAACTTGATCTACAAAGAAACACTAAAAAAGATGGAAATTGATAAAAGCTGCATTGAACAAAGCGGCACAACCTTCAGGGGAATTATCCCTAGTCGGGAAGCACGGTGTGCGGGAAAAATCACACTCGATTTGGTATTCGGCACCCAGGAGAATTACAGGTCCAAGGAAATCACATTCCAGGTGGCTCCTTTCAGCAGCGGATACCACGCCCTTATAGGGCGGGACGCGTTTACAAGCCTTCAAGCTATACCCCATTACGGGTACATGAAGCTTAAAATGCCAAGACCCGATGGAATCATCACTCTAGCCAGTGATCCGTACGTTGCACTCCGTGCCGAAAACAAAACCACAGCACTAACCTTGTAAGCATTATCCAAAGCCCTAGCAGCCAAAGAATTAACAACACTGCGCGCCACCGTGGACAGGGACGACGTGATACTCGACAAGCGACCCAAGTCCACCTCATTTAAACCCGCAGACAAGATAGTCAAAGTCCAAGTCCATCCAACGGACCCCACGAAGACAGCTTCCATCGGGACACAGTTAAGCCCCGCAATGGACGCCGCACTACGAGACTTCTTACGCGAGAATTGGGACATTTTCGCCTGGCACCCATCGGACATGCCCGGCATCCCACGCAGATTGGCCGACCACAACCTCAATATACTAAAAGGATACAAACATGTCAAGCAGACTCTAAGGCGGTTTTCAGAGCCCAAACGACAAGCCATGGGGAAGAGCTAGCCAAGCTACTCGAGGCCGTATTCATCAGAGATATCAAGCATCCGGATTGGCTGGCAAATCTGGTAATGGTACCAAAGAAGGACAAATCCTGGCGCCTATGCGTCGATTTCAAAGACCTCAACAAGGCTTGCCCCAAGGATCCCTTTCCTCTCCCTCGCATCAATCAAATCATCAATGCCACAGCAGGACACGACTCGCTGTGTTTCCTCGACGCATACTCTGGATACCATCAAATAAAGATGGCAGAGTCCGACCAAGCCGCAACAGCTTTCATAACGCCATATGGCCCTTTCTGCTTCAACACTATGCCTTTCGGGCTTAAGAATGCCAGCGCAACCTATCAACGCATGATTCAAACATGCCTGGAAAAGCAAATCGGCAAAACAGTGGGGGCGTATGTGGACAATGTGGTCATAAAAACAAGACACGTCGAAACCCTAATAGATGACTTGAGGCTTACGTTCGACAAACTCCGAACATACGACATCAAGCTGAACCCGGAAAAATGCGTTTTCGGTGTCCCCTCTAGAAAACTGCTGGGCTTCATCGTTTCCAATAGAGGAATTGAAGCGAATCCGGCAAAAATCCGAGCTCTGTCGCAGTTGGCTATACCAATAGACCTCAAGCACATCCAGAAACTAGCTGGATGCGTGGCTGCTTTGAGCCGCTTTATCTCCAGGTTAGGAGAAAAGGCCTTGTCTCTTTACCGCCTTCTTCGGCGCACCGAACACTTCGCGTGGACGGATACAGCCGCGGCCGGACTCGACGAAATAAAGACCTTATTGGCCAATAATCTAGTCCTAATAGCGCCAAATATCGGCGAACCTATGCTGCTGTATATAGCTGCAACACATCAAGTTGTAAGCGCAGTGCTCGTCGTCGAACGAGAGGTTGACGGATACAAATTCCCGCTACATAAGCTGGTTTATTACGTATCCACGGTCCTCACCCCATGCAAATCTCGATACCCACACTATCAAAAAATAGCATACGCGGTCTTCATGGCATCCCGAAAGCTACGGAACTACTTTCAAGAGTGTTTGATTATGGTGGCCTCCGAAGTACCACTCAACGATATAATAAATAGCCGTTCGACATAACATACAAGCCACAGCGGGCCATCAAGTCGCAAGTCCTAGCTGACTTTGTTGCCGAATGGACAGAAGCCGAACTCCCTAAAGAGTACGACGCGTACTCTAACTTGATCATGCACTTCGACGGCTCTAAAATGCTGGCCGGACTGGGAGCAGGTGTAGTCCTGACGTCTCCCACTGGAGACATGGTCCAGTACATCCTCCAAATATTATACACAGACTCCAACAATGCAGCCGAATACGAGGCTCTGTTGCATGGTCTTCGGATGGTAGTCTCTATGGGAATTCAACGCCTAGAAGTGCGCGGGGATTCAAACCTCGCAATATCACAAATAAACGGAGACTTCGATGCCAAGGATCCGAAAATGGCGACCTACCGTAATGCCGTCCTCAAAATGTCAGCTCGGTTTGAGGGGCTCAAATTCCACCATGTGGTTCGAGAAAACAATCAAGCGGCAGACATCCTCGCCCGCATCGGCACTAAACGCGACCCTGTCCCACCTAACATATTCCTGGAAAGGCTGTTTAAGCCATCCGTGGTATGGGAAGGGGAGCCCGACAATACTAGCATGGATCCGAATACATCCCCAGATTCCGAATTATCAGACATAATCAGAGGCTCTACCACCGAAATAACATCTTCGGCCCATGAAATCATGGCTGTAATCGCCCCATGGACTGAGCCTTTCTTGGCCTACCTAAATAGGCAGGAGCTCCCCGAAGACCAAAATGAAGCACGCTGCATCGTCCGGCGTTCTAAAGCTTACAAAGTCCATGCAGGGGAACTCTATAAGAAAAGTGCGACCGGAGTGCTCCAAAGGTGCATCTCCAAAGAGGAAGGGCGACAGCTCTTGGCTGAAATCCATGCCGGACTAGGCGGGCACCACGCCGTGGCTCAAGCACTAGTCAGCAAGGCCTTCTGTATAGGCTTCTATTGGCCGACGGCCCGAGCAGACGCACAGGACCCTGTCCAACACTGCGTCGGTTGCCAGCTCTTTGCCAATGAGAGTCATATGCCCCCTACCGCTCTCCAAACAATCCCCATAACTTGGCCCTTCGTGGTCTGGGGGCTGGATATGGTCGGACCTCTTAAAGGGGGAAGCCATAAGAAAAAATACTTATTGGTCATGGTGGACAAGTTCACCAAATGGATAGAAGCCAAACCAGTCAAAACGGCCGAATCCGGACCAGTAATAGACTTCATATATCCGGGGTCGTACACCGATACGGCGTCCCCCACAGCATCATCACTGATAATGGCTCAAATTTCACAGCCGATGAAGTGAAAACTTGGTGCGGCAAAATGGGAATTAAGCTCGACTACCCTTCCGTCTACCATCCTCAAACAAACGGCCAGGTCGAACGGGCAAACGGTCTCATCATGAGCGGCATCAAACCCAGACTAGTGCGGTCCTTGACAGAGTCGGACACGCACTGGCTCGAAGAGCTCGACTCCGTACTCTGGGGGCTGCGGACCACGCCGAATTGCACCACCAGATATACACCATTTTTTATAGTGTACGGCGCGGAAGCAGTACTACCCTGCGACATAATACATGATTCTCCACGCGTACGCATGTACGAAGAGAAGGAAGCCGAGTTAGATCAGCAGGATAACTTGGACGCCCTGGAGGAGGAGCGCGACGTCGCAAAAGCCCGCTCCCATTCTATCAGCAGCAGGCTCGATGGTACCAAAGGAGAGAAGTGCAGGCCAAAACTTATAATATTGGCGAACTCATTCTACGCCTACCGGAGAAGAAGAAGGACAAGCTCAAACCCAAGTGAGAAGGTCCCTTCGTCATTGACAAAGTTCTCATCGGAAGAGCGTACCGCTTAATGCATCCGATAACAGACTCGAGCCGAACCCAGGGAACGCGGCCAGACTCCAAAGATTCTACGCCTAGCGCCGAACTCGGTGTTCGTCTCCTTACCTCCTCCTTTTTAATTATGCTCCCTCCCTTTTTCCTTTCTCGACCTTTTTTCCTCTTCACACAAAGTATTTAATACAGTATGGACTCTTGTATCACTCCGGTCGCACTATGTGTGTAAGCAATACCTCGGGGCTTCCTGTACGGAAGCTAAAAATAATTACTCTAAAGGCTTTTTGCCCATCACATATGCGTTTCTTTTTCCATATGTACCTTTTCTTCACCATTATATGCATCGATATGACTTAAGATGTGGCCAAGCTGGGTTGCCTGGCTCTTGTGTTTATGCCCTATGTTCCCGTTAATTCGGCTAGGGCATAAGGGGAGCACCTCTGTGATTGTTACTGCCGATTCAGCCGGATGTGTACCTCAGACTGGGTGAAGCCGAAAGCTAGCGTCCTTCAGAGAATATTCGATCGGTGAACAAAAGATGTATTCATTTATTACAACGTAAATGCCCAGAAGTTTTGTGTCCTGCGCCTTTGTTCACAGTCCGGACATGTGCATCGTCGCATGCGTACCCAGGGAAAGGAACCCCTAATGGAACTATTCTCCCTGGAAGATGTTTCTTACTATCCATGTAATATAACATAACTAGTTGGGTACTTGTCTGTTCAAGCACTTATGACCCCTACGCCTGGTTTCCATGCATACCCCGTTTCTGAATAACTGAGCGGGTATTCGGAAGCACCCCGGACTGTAGGATCCGGGGGCTGAAGCGAAAAGGTCCGCCATGACAAATGATTTTAATCCGCTAGGGAATACTAATGTACATTGATTTACACGATCACTTGGACTGACTATATTCCTCCTCTATACCATCCAACAGGCTATCTAGCTTACAATCCTGTTGGGAATACTTTGTGGCTAACGCTACCTGGTCATACACCAGACTCACGGGAATTTCTTGCCCATCTGGCCCCACCGGTCCAACTTCGGCCATATGGTTCAGATCCAGCTTTGTGTAGCGCATCTTCACCATAGCCCAGGCTTCTCTTGCACCTTGTCGGTAGGCTGACACCTTCCACAATCGGAAGCGCCGCCGTGCTCCTTGAAGCATATCACAAGCTCCCCATGCCATTCGGTAGGAAGCTTGATGGCCACAAGGCTTGAGCAACGCCCTGCATCACCTGCCGAGCTCGCTCGTGCAGTTGTGAGAGGTCTTGCAGTAAATCGCCAGCAGATGAGGGCATCTCCTCCTTAGGACGGCCTGTTAACATTCCTGCAAGCAAGATTCTTTCAATATGCTTCTTCGCCGATCTATACTATAGTTCGTCTAGGCACTTACCATAAATGCCGCATCGAAGCCTCTTGTTTTCCTTCATGGGGTCCGCCAGCTGAGCGCGGACGTCTTTTAATTCCACGTCCAGCCGAATATTGGCATCTAGAAGATTGTTCTTTTCCTGCCTAACTTGCGTAAGAATGCGCTCACCAGCCTTTAGCTGCCTTTGGAGATGCAACTCGTCATCTCTTACGCCCTCCGGATTCACCCCGGGGTTGTCTGCATAATTTTCTGTTAGACTTGTCATACCAGCCACCTACTAACTGGTGCATCTTCGTACAATTGAGACAAATGTTACCAGATGAGGCCTTCTGGGATTCCTCTAACTTGGCAACGGTAGCCCTCAGCTGAGCCTTGCACTCCTCCAGCTCCCGAGACAATTGCTCATTCTTATCTACAAGGATCTGTGCATAAATTGATCCTTAAAACAGTTGTTCCAACCGTTTCAAGTCTCAAGGGCTACTGCTATACATGCTTATCAAAATTTCTTACCCGTATATCTTTGGTATACTGGTCCGTCGCTCGGGCAAGCCCGCCTTGAGCAGCTCAGATGTATGCGTCTCCCGAATTGAAAGCATTAAATGCCTCTTCGGAAAAGATGTTGTTGCGAAGTACGGCCCGTCAGCGCCGGTGATTCATGGCGCTCTCTACTTTGGAATTCATGGCAGAGAGCATATCTACGTCCTCTGTCGGAGAACTATGCGGCAACGGCCCCACGTCCACCTCCTCTCTCGAAGCCGGTTCTGGAATCCGGCTGGTGGAGGCGTGATTGACAGGATCCCCGGATATAGTCCAGCTACTCCTCTTCCTGCCAGGACACGAAGGGTGCTGTTATACTTCAAATACAATAATTGTAGGACAGGTTTTTGCCTTACCTCTGTAGCGGCGTTTCGACCCTAACTGCCTTCCTCTTGAGCCAGCCCGATCCGAACGCTTGTGGCCGACGGGTCCCTAGGGGCTCGGCTCCGCGCTCCGACTGTCGTCTCTGTAAAAACACGACACTTCAGGGGTAGGGCATGGCATCACAAAGAGGTCCTCTTCGGAGGATAGGGTTTTCGGCTTGGCTTACACGCGATGTAGGTAGCAGTCCGGGATAATCACCAGTAATAGCCACTGAGGCGCCATTGCAGCTCGCCCGATAAAATATCCCGTTGACAAGCTCCACAGTCATATCCGGATCTTCTTCGAGTCCTGGATCCAGGGCCCTTCCGGGGTCCTCTGGCTGCGGGGAAGGGCTGGAGATTCCTTCTACGGCCCTCCTCAGTTCCTGCTAGGAAATATCGAGGCAGATAATCTTAGCGAAGAACGCCGCAATGAGTGAAGCGGGGAAAGGAATGACGACTTACCCAGTTTGGGGGGTTGTACATGGAGAATCCATCCCGCGGTTTGATGTGAAGGAATTCTTCCTCTTCTCCTTTGTATAAGTCAGACAATATTCTTGCCAGAGCAGTCATCGTCTTCCTTGTTGAAGTGCCACATGGGCTTGCCCCAATATTGAAGCGGTTGCACTCCCTACATTATACGTATTGCCATAACCTCGACTATCGTTAGTCCGGATTTGACCAGTAACTTTATCTTGCTCATCAGGAAGTGTATTTCCCTGGTATTCTCCTCTTGGGGGCCTCGGGGGCGCTAGCTTAGACGTGCCCTCGGCGGGGCGTTACTGAACTTGGGGAGACCTGTCCGAACTGGATCCGGAAGGGGAACGTCATCAATGTAAAACCACTCCGAAGGCCAGTTCTCTGGTGCCTTTTTGGGAGTGCCGGATAGGTATCCGGTCTCAGCAATGCGCCATACTTCGGCCCCGCCCACTTGACATAGGGATTCTCCCTGGTTGCGGGGGACAAGGCAGAACAGCTTCTTCCATAACCCGAAGTGGGCCTCTGCTACCTCTTGAGCACTGCGTTGGATTTCCCCGAAGAGGAGAGGATGATGCAGTAAAGTAGCGTAAGTATTTCCCTCAGTTTTTGAGAACCAAGGTATCAATCCAATCAGAGATCACGCACGAGTCCCTCGTACCTACACAAAACGATAGCTACTCGCAACCAACGTGATTAGGGGTTGTCAATCCCTTCACGGTCACTTATGAGGGTGAGATCTGATAGAGATGATAAATAATATTTTTGGTATTTTTGATATAGAGATGCAAAGTAAAAAGTAAAAGGCAAAGTAAAAACAAAGCAAGTAATAGAGAAATGGAGATTGATATGATGAGAATAGACCCCGGGACCATAGGTTTCACTAGTGGCTTCTCTCAAGAGCATAAGTATTCTACGGTGGGTGAACAAATTACTGTTGAGCAATTGATAGAAAAGCGAATAATTATGAGATTATCTAGGTATGATCATGTATATAGGCATAACGTCTGAGACAAGTAGATCGAAACGATTCTGCATCTACTACTATTACTCCACTCATCGACCGCTATCCAGCATGCATCTAGAGTATTAAGTTAAAAACAGAGTAACACCTTAAGCAAGATGACATGATGTAGAGGGATAAATTCATGCAATATGATAAAAAACATCTTGTTATCCTCGATGGCAACAATACAATACGTGCCTTGCAACCCTTTGTGTCACCGGGTAAGGACACCGCAAGATTGAACCCAAAGCTAAACACTTATCCCATTGCCAGAACTACCAATCTAGTTGGCCAAACCAAACGGATAATTCAAAGAGACTTGCAAAGATAACTCAATCATACATAGAAGAATTCAGAGAAGAATCAAATATTATTCATAGATAAGCTGGATCATAAACCCACAATTCATCGGTCTCAACAAACACACCGCAAAAAGAAGATTGCATCGAATAGATCTCCACAAGAGAGGGGGAGAACATTGTATTGAGATCCAAAAAGAGAGAATAAGCCATCTAGATACTAGCTATGGACCCGAAGGTCTGAAATAAACTACTCACACTTCATCGGAGAGGCTATGGTGTTGATGTAGAAGCCCTCCGTGGTAGATGCCCTCTCCGGCGGAGCTCCGAAATAGGCCCCAAGATGGGATCTCACGGATACAGAAAGTTGTGGCGGTGGAATTAGGTTTTTGGCTCCGTATCTGATCTGACGGGGGTACGTAGGTATATATAGGAGGAAGGAGTACGTCAGTGGAGCAACAGGGGGCCCATGAGGCAGGGGGCGCGCCCAGGGGGGCGCCCTCCACCCTCGTGACCTCCTCTGGCACTTCTTGGAGTAGGGTCCAAGTCACCTAGATCACGTTCGGTGAGAAAATCACGTTCCCGAAGGTTTCATTCCATTTGGACTCCGTTTGATATTCTGTTTCTTCGAAATACTGAAATAGGCAAAAACAACAATTCTGGGCTGGGCCTCCGATTAATAGGTTAGTCCCAAAAATAATATAAAAGTGGAAAATAAAGCCCAATATAGTCCGAAATAGTAAATAAAGTAGCATGGAGCAATCAAAAATAATAGATATGTTGGAGACGTATCAAGCATCCCCAAGCTTAATTCCTGCTCGTCCTCGAGTAGGTAAATGATAAAAAAGAATTTTTGATGTGGAGTGATACTTTGGCATAATTTCAATGTAAATCTTCTTAATTGTGGCATGAATATTCAGATCCGAAAGATTCAAGACAAAAGTTCATATTAACATAAAAGTAATAATACTTCAAGCATACAAATTAAAGCAATCATGTCTTCTCAAAATAACATGGTTAAAGAAAGTTATCCCTACAAAATCATATAGTCTGGCTATGCTCTATCTTCATCACACAAAGTATTTAATCATGCACAACCCCGATGATGAGCCAAGCAATTGTTTCATACTTTAGAAATCTCAAACTTTTTCAACTTTCATGCAATACATGAGCGTGAGCCATGGACATAGCACTATAGGTGGAATAGAATGGTGGTTGTGGAGAAGACAAAAAGGAGAAGATAGTCTCACATCAACTAGGCGTATCAACGGGCTATGGAGATGCCCATCAATAGATATCAATGTGAGTGAGTAGGGATTGCCATGCAACGGATGCACTAGAGCTATAAGTATATGAAAGCTCAACAAAAGAAACTAGGTGGGTGTGCATCCAACTTGCTTGCTCACGAAGACCTAGGGCACTTTTGAGGAAGCCCATCATTGGAATATACAGGCCAAGTTCTATAATGAAAAATTCCCACTAGTATATGAAAGTGACAACATATGAGACTCTCTATCATGAAGATCATGGTGCTACTTTGAAGCACAAGTGTGGAAAAAGGATAGTAGCATTGTCCCTTCTCTCTTTTTCTCTCATATTTCTTTTATTTTGGTGGGCTTCTTTGGCCTCTTTTTTTTATTTGGGCTTCTTTGGCCTCCTTTTTTTTCATAAAGTCCGGAGTCTCATCCCGACTTATGGAGGAATCATAGTCTCCATCATCCTTTCCTCACTGGGACAATGCTCTAATAATGATGATCATCACACTTTTATTTTTCTTACAACTCAACAATTACAACTCAATACTTAGAACAAAATATGACTCTATATGAATGCCTCTGGCGGTGTACTGGGATATGCAATGAATCATGAGTGACATGTATGAAAATTATGAACGGTGGCTTTGCCACAAATACAATGTCAACTACATGTTCATGCAAAAAGCAATATGACAAAAGTAATGCATGTCATATGAACGGAATGGTGGAAAGTTGCATGGCAATATATCTCGGAATGGCTATGAAAATGCCGATAGGTAGGTATGGTGGCTGTTTTGAGGAAGGTATATGGTAGGTGTATGATACCGGCGAAAAGTGTGCGGTATTAGAGAGGCTAGCAATGGTGGAAGGATGAGAGTGCGTATAATCCATGGACTCAACATTAATCAAAAGAACTCATGCACTTGTTGCAAAAATTTAGAAGTCATCAAAAACCAAAGCACTAAACGCATAGTCCTAGGGGGATAGATTGATAGGAAAAGACCATCGCTCGTCCCCGACTACCACTCATAAGGAAGACAATCAATAAATAAAATTGTGCTCCGACTTCATCACAAAGCGGTTCACCATACGTGCATGCTACGGGAATCACAAACTTCAACACAAGCATTCTTTAAATTCATAATCACCCCAACTAGCATTGCTTTGATATTATCACCTCCATATCTCAAAACAATTATCAAGCATCAAACTCATCTTAGTATTCAACGCACTCAAAAGAAAGTTTCACAAATCTTGAATACCAAGTATATTAACATTAAGCAAATTACCGTGCTAATAACAACTCTCAAAATAATCTAAGTGAAGCATGAGAGATCAATAGTTTCTTTAAAACAAATCCACCACCATGCTCTAAAAGATCTAAGTGAAGCACTAGAGCAAAAATTATTACGCTCAAAAGATATAAGTGAAGCACTAGAGTATTCTAGCAAATTCTAAATCATGTATGGCTCTCCCAAAAGGTGTGTACAGCAAGGATGATTGTGGCAAACTAACAAGCAAAGACGCAAATAATACAAGACGCTCCAAGCAAAACACATGACATGTGGTGAATAAAAATATAGCTCCAAGTAAATTACCGATGGAAGTAGACGAAAGAGGGGATGCCTTCCGGGGCATCCTCAAGCTTTGACTTTTTGCTGTCCTTGGATTATCTTGGGGGTGCCATGGGCATCCCCAAGCTTAGTCTCTTGCCAATCTTTGTTCCATAATCCATCAAAAGAATTCACCAAAAACTTGAAAACTTCACAACACAAAACTCAATAGAAATCTCATGAGCTCCGTTAGTGAAAGAAAACAAAAGACTACTTTAAGGTACTGTAATGAACTCATTCTTTATTTATATTTGTGTTAAACCTACTGTATTCCAACTTCCTTAAGGTTTATAAACTAATTTATTAGCCATAGATGCATTGAAATAAGCAAACAACACATGAAAACCAGAACAGTCTATAGCAATCTGTAACTAACGCAAACTTCTGGAACTCTAAAACTTCTACCAAAATAGGACGTACTGGACAATTTGTTTATTGATCAAAAGCAAAAAGAATCAATGCAAAAGCACGTTTCTGTGATTTATTGATTTTTTTTCTCGTGAGCACAAAGTTTCTGTTTTTCAGCAGAATCAGATCAACTATCATCATAGCTTATCCTATAGGTTCTACTTGGCACAAACACTAATTAAAACATAAAACCACATCTAAACAGAACGTAGATGGATTATTTCTTCCTAAACAGAAGCAAAAACAAAAAACTCAAAATAAAATTGGGTTGCCTCCCAACAAGCACTATCGTTTAACACCCTTAGCTAGGCATAAAAGCAAGGATAGATCTAGGTTTTGCCATCTTTGGTAGGCAATCCATAAGTGGCTCTCATGATAGATTCATATGGTAATTTTATTTTCTTTCTAGGGAAGTGTTCCATACCCTTTCTCAAGGGAAATTGTAATCTAATATTCCCTTCCTTCATATCAATAATCGCACCAATCGTTCTAAGGAAAGGTCTACCAAGAATAATAGGACATGAAGGATTGCAATCTATATCAAGAACGATAAAATCTATGGGCACATAATTCCTATTTGCAACAATAAGAACATCATTAATTCTTCCCATAGGCTTTTTAATAGTGGAATCCGCAAGATGCAAGTTTAGAGAGCAATCTTCAAAGTCACGGAAATCTAGCAAATCACACAAAGTTTTGGGAATAGTGGAGACACTAGCACCAAAATCACACCAGGCATGAAACTCATAATCTTTAATTTTAATTTTGATAGTAGGTTCCCACTCATCATAGAGTTTTCTAGGGATAGAAACTTTCAACTCAAGTTTTTCTTCATAAGATTGCATCAAGGTATCAACAATGTGTTCGGTAAAGGCCTTATTTTGACTATAAGCATGAGGAGAATCTAGCACGGATTGCAACAAGGAAATACAACCAATCAAAGAGCAATTTTCATAATTAAATTCCTTGAGATCCAAAATAGTGGGTTTAGCAACATAAAGATTTTTATTTCTTTCAATCCCACTTTCATCAATTTCATCATCAAGATCTAGAAACTCTGAATTCTTAGAACGCCTTCTAGGTAAAGGAAGATCATATTAAGTTTCATCAAGATTCATATTGCAAAACAAAGATTTAATAGGGGACACATCAATAACTTTTAGATCTTCATCTTGATTTTCATAGGAATTTGAAGAACACGCTTTAATAAAGGCATCTTTGGAAGCACGCATCCTAGCGGTTCTTTCCTGGCACTCATCAATGGAAATTCTCATAGCTTTGAGAGACTCATTGATATCATGCTTAGGAGGAATAGATCTAAGTTTTAAAGAATCAATTTCAAGAGAAATTCTATCAACGTTCCTAGCCAAATCATCAACGTTAAGCAATTTCTCTTCGAGCAAAGCATTAAAATTCTTTTTCGAATTCATAAACTCTTTAACACTACTCTCAAACTCAGAGGGCATCTTATTAAAATTTCCATAAGAGTTGTTGTAGGAATTTCCATAATTATTAGAAGGATTACTAGGATAAGGCCTAGGATTAAAATTCCCTCTATACGCATTATTTCCAAAACTATTCCTACCAACAAAATTCACATCCATAGATTCATTATTATTCTCAATCAAAGTAGATAAAGGCATATCATTGGGATCAAGAGAAGTATTTTTAGTAGCAAACATCTTCATAAGTTCATCCATCTTTTGCTCAAAACATTGATTTCTTCTATAGCATGCACTTTTTTACTAGAAGATCTTTCGGTATGCCATTGAGAATAATTAGCCATAATATTGTCAAGCAATTTTGTAGCATCTCCTAACGTAATTTCCATAAACGTGCCTCCCGCGGCCGAATCTAAAAGATTTCTAGAAGCAAAATTGAATCCGGCATAAAATTTTTGTATGATCATCCATAAATTTAAACCATGAGTAGGGCAATTGTGAAGCATCAATTTCATTGTTTCCCAAGATTGGGAAACATGCTCATGATCAAGTTGTTTAAAATTCAAAATATCGTTCCTAAGAGTGATGATCTTTGCGGGAGGAAAATACTTAGAGATAAAAGCATCCTTGCACTTGTTCCAGGAATCAATACTATTTTTAGGCAAATACGAAAACCAAATTTTAGCACGATCTCTAAGTGAAAACGGAAATAACTTCAATTTGACAATATTGTTCTCCGTATCTTTCTTCTTTTGCATATCACACAAATCAACAAAATTGTTTAGATGAGTAGCGGCATCTTCACTAGGAAGGCCGGCGAATTGATCTTTCATAACAAGATTCAGCAAAGCAGTATTGATTTCACAAGACTCATCATTATTAAGAGGAGCAATCGGAGTACTAAGGAAATCATTATTATTGGTATTTGAGAAATCACACAATTTGGTATTATGTTGTGCCATGGCAACAAGTAATTCAACACACAAGCAAAGGCAAACGATAAAAAGGCGAAAGAGAAAGAGAGGAGGAGATTGGAAAAGAGAGGGCGAATAAAACGACAAGGGTGAAGTGGGGGAGAGGAAAACGAGAGGCAAATAATGTAATGAGAGATAGGGATTGTGATGGGTACTTGGTATGGTTGACTTTTGCACAAACTCCCTGGCAACGGCGCCAGAAATTCTTCTTGCTACCTCTTGAGCACTGCGTTGGATTTCCGAGAAGAGGAGAGGATGATGCAGTAAAGTAGCGTAAGTATTTCTCTCAGGCTTTGAGAACCAAGGTATCAATCCAGTAGGAGATCACGCACGAGTCCCTCGTACCTACACAAAACGATAGCTACTCGAAACCAACGCGATTAGGGGTTGTCAATCCCTTCACGGTCACTTACGACGGTGAGATCTGATAGAGATGATAAATAATATTTTTGGTATTTTTGATATAGAGATGCAAAGTAAAAAGTAAAAGGCAAAGTAAAAACAAAGCAAGTAATAAAGTAATGGAGATTGATATGATGAGAATAGACCCGCGGGCCATAGGTTTCACTAGTGGCTTCTCTCAAGAGCATAAGTATTCTACGGTGGGTGAACAAATTACTGTTGAGCAATTGATAGAAAAGCGAATAATTATGAGATTATCTAGGTATGATCATGTATATAGGCATCACGTCCGAGACAAGTAGATTGAAATGATTCTGCATCTACTACTATTACTCCACTCATCGACCGCTATCCAGCATGCATCTAGAGTATTAAGTTAAAAATAGAGTAACGCCTTAAGCAAGATGACATGATGTAGAGGGATAAATTCATGAAATATGATAAAAACCCCATCTTGTTATCCTCGATGGCAACAATACAATACGTGCCTTGCAACCCTTTGTGTCACCGGGTAAGGACACCGCAAGATTGAACCTAAAGCTAAACACTTCTCCCATTGCAAGAACTACCAATCTAGTTGGCCAAACCAAACGGATAATTCGAAGAGACTTGCAAAGATAACTCAATCATACATAAAAGAATTCAGAGAAGAATCAAATATTATTCATAGATAAGCTGGATCATAAACCCACAATTCATCGGTCTCAACAAACACACCGCAAAAAGAAGATTACATCGAATAGATCTCCACAAGAGAGGGTGAGAACATTGTATTGAGATCCAAAAAGAGAGAAGAAGCCATCTAGCTACTAGCTATGGACCCGAAGGTCTGAAATAAACTACTCACACTTCATCAGAGAGGCTATGGTGTTGATGTAGAAGCCCTCCATGGTAGATGCCCTCTCCGGCGGAGCTCCAGAACAGGCCCCAAGATGGGATCTCGCGGATACAGAAAGTTGCGGTGGTGGAATTAGGTTTTTGGCTCCGTATCTGATCTGACGGGGGTACGTAGGTATATATAGGAGGAAGGAGTACGTCGGTGGAGCAACAGGGGGCCCACAAGGCAGGGGGGCGCGCCCAGGGGGGCGCCCTCCACCCTCGTGACCGCCTCTGGCACTTCTTGGAGTAGGGTCCAAGTCTCCTGGATCACGTTCGGTGAGAAAATCATGTTCCCGAAGGTTTCTTTCTGTTTGGACTCCGTTTGATATTATGTTTCTGCGAAATACTGAAATAGGCAAAAAACAACAATTCTGGGATGGGCCTCCGGTTAATAGGTTAGTCCCAAAAATAATATAAATGTGGAAAAGAAAGCCCAATATAGTCCAAAACAGTAAATAAAGTAGCATGGAGCAATCAAAAATTATAGATACGTTGGAGACGTATCAGCCTCGCAGCCTAGAAATAGCTCACAAAGGGCGACGTACCCTGCTATATGTAGTACGGAGGCAGGGGTAAAGTTGTGCAACTGGAGGCCGTAGAACTCCAGGAGCCCGCGAAGGAACGGGTGGATAGGAAACCCGACGCCCCTTAGCAAATGCGGGATGAGGCATATTCGCTCCTCTGGAGACGGATTAGGAGATCCCTCCGCTTGTTCCCCGCCATTATAGGTGGCTATTCCGGCACAAACGGGGACCATGAACGCCGGTGGGAGAAACCCTTGGGTTTGTAACTCTATCAAATAGCTATGAGGAACTGAACACTCTTCCCAGTCCCCCGGCTTGGAGCGAGGAGAGCAAGCAGAAGAGCTGCGATGACCGGCCATGTTGGAATGGTTTTTTCCGGAGCGCTCTGTTGGATGCTTGCTCGAAGGGGAAGAGTGAGGTTTGGATATGAGAATCCCCGTCTCTTCAAATAGATGGTTGGCCCGAAGGATCGGGGGTGGCAAATGCAAAAATGCATCGGCTCCTCGCATTCGCTCGACACATGGAGATGGTCATTATTGAGGCACTGAAGCCGAGGAGTACAACATTGATGAGAAGCCGGACACTATTCGTCGCAACAGGTACTTTGGAGTATTCGGAGAAGGAACCCGCCTTGCAATGCCGAAGACAAGACTAGCGTCAGACTCATCGTCATTGAAGCCTGGTTCAGGGGCTACTGAGGGAGTCCTGGATTAGGGGGTATCCGGACAGCTGGACTATATACATCGTCCGGACTATTGGAGCGTGAAGATACAAGACTCGGGACTCCGTCCCGTGTCCGGATGGGACTCTCCTTTGCGTGGAAGACAAGCTTGGCGATCCAGATATTGTATTTCCTTCCTTGTAACCAACTCCATGTAAACCCTAGCCCTCTCCAGTGTCTATATAAACCGGAGAGGTTGGTCCATAGAAGGCCGATCACAATTACAATCATAACCATCATAGGCTAGCTTCTAGGGTTTAGCCTCTACGATCTCGTGGTAGATCTACTCTTGTACTACTCATATTGTCAATATTAGTCAAGCAGGAAGTAGGGTTTTACCTCCATCGAGAGGGCCCGAACCTGGGTAAACATTGTGTCCCTTGCTTCCTGTTACCATCAGCCTAAGACACACAGATCGGGACCCCATACCCGAGATCCGCCGGTTTTGACACCGACAGCCGCCGTCCATTTAGACTTTGTACAGTCGGACTCCTCCTACAACTGGATCTATCACCAAGTCCTGCAGCCCGAGGGTTGGTATATGAGCTAGGTGGTCTAACCGATCAAAGGTTACTGGCGTTTTTCCTAGTCGATGAATTTGGTGACAGTCAGAACCGCCATGTTGACTTCTCGGTTGATGACTTTGAAGCGACTCTTGATTTCCACATCGGCAAAATCATGAGGACATTCTCGACGTTGGGGTACCCTAAAGTACCATTCGCCTCATCATCATCATTTTCATCCCTGTCTCTAGAGGAATCTTGCCGCATTTCTTTCATCAGAAGCCGACACTCCTGAGTGGTGTGCTTGGGCAAAATTAAATTGCCCTCTTCATCTTTCTTTGCATGGATCTGGCAGGGCTGGTCGAGGATGTCGCTCTTCAAGGTGACTTGCTTCTTCCCCTTCCAATCCTTTTTCTGCTTTTGGGAGCTCTTTTTGCCTTGGCTGGCCAGAGCCATGGCATCGGCACTCCTCCCGGCATCTGCTTTCTGCTTGTGCTTCTTTCCCTTGTTCTCCGACCGATGAGAGTTGCCTGGTCGGCTCTTGCCACTCCTCAGTCGGTCTTCCTCTTCACCGTTGGCTATCTCCATAGCCCGACTGAGAGTCGGGGTCTTAGTTCAACCAAACTTCATGTTCAGCTCGCGATACCTAACTCCGGCCTTGAAGGCGCATATTGCCTTGTGCTCGGTGACGTTCTCCACCGTATTGTGTAGAGTGGTCCACCGCTGAATATACTTTCGAAGAGTCTCATTCTACTTCTGCATGCAGTGCTGCAACTTGGTCAAACCTCCTGCTCTCTTGTAGGTGCCTTGAAAGGTCTTGACGAACACCTTCGCCAGATCATCCCAGCAGAAAATGCTACTTGGCGGGAGCTGCATTAGCCAAGCCCGAGCGGAGCCTTCACATCAGCGGCAAATGCTTCATGGACACATTATTGTTGCCGCTGATACGTCCATTTTGCATCATGCTTTTATATCGATATTTATTGCATTAGGGTTGTTATTACACGTTATGTCACAATACTTATGGCTATTCTCTCTTGTTTTACAAGGTTTATCATGAAGAGGGAGAATGCCGCCAGCTGGGATTCTGGGCTGGAAAAGGAGCAAATATCAGAAACCCATTATGCACAGCTCCAAAAGTCCAGAAACCCCACGAAAGTAATTTTTAAAATTAATAAGAATTATTGAGCAAAAGAAGTACCAGAGGGGGCCCACACCCTGGCCACGAGGGTGGGGGCGCGCCCACCCATACAGGGCGCGCCCCCTGCCTCGTGGGCCTCCTAGTGGCCCTCCGGTGCCCATCTTCTGCTATATGAAGTCTTTTACGCTAGAAATATTCATAGGCAAGCTTACAGGACGAAACTCCACCGCCACGAGGCAGAACCTTGGCGGAACCAATCTAGGGCTCCGGCGGAGCTGTTCTGCCGGGGAAACTTCCCTCCGGGAGGGGGAAATCATCATCACCGTCATCACCAACGATCCTCTCATCGGGAGGGGACAATCTCCATCAACATCTTCACCAACACCATCTTCACCAACATCTCTATATAGTGTGCTGAAATTTACTGTCACTTGTTACTATGGAAACTAATCCTTTGAGGGGCTTGTTCGGGGCATCTTCGCCCCGACCAGTAGAGCAAAGAGTTGCTCCTCAACCTACTGAACCTACTGAAAATGTTTACTTTGAAATTCCTTCGGTATGATAGAGAAACTGCTAACTAATCCCTTTGCAGGAGATGGAACATTGCATCCCGATTTACACCTTATCTATGTGGATGAAGTTTGTGGATTATTTAAGCTTGTAGGTATGCCTGATGATGTTGTTAAAAGGAAGGTCTTCCCTTTATCTTTGAAAGGAGACGCGTTGACATGGTATAGGCTATGTGATGATACGGGATCTTGGGACTATAAACGATTGAAATTGGAATTTCACCAGAAGTTCTATCCTACGCATCTTGTTCATCGTGATCGTAATTATATATATAATTTCTGGCCTCACGAAGGAGAAAGCATCGCTCAAGCTTGGGGGAGGCTTAAGTCAATGTTATATTCATGCCCCAATCATGAGCTCTCAAGAGAAATGATTATTCAAAAAATTTACGCTCGACTTTCTCTCAATGATCGCACCATGCTCGATACTTCTTGTGCTGGTTCTTATATGCTGAAGACTATTGAATTCAAGTGGGAATTATTGGAAAGAATTAAACGCAACTCTGAAGACTGGGGTTCCGACGATGGTAAGGATTCAGGTATGACACCTAAGTTTGATTGTGTTATGTCTTTTATGGATACCGATGCTTTTCGTGGATTTAGCACAAAATATGGACTTGACTCTGAGATAGTAGCTTCTTTCTGTGAATCTTTTGCTACTCACGTTGATCTCCCTAATGAGAAGTGGTTTAAATATAATCCTCCCACTGAAGTAAAAGTAGTTGCACCTATTACAGTTGAGGAAAAGACTACCACTTATAATGATCCTATTGTTCCTACTACTTATGTTGATAAACCACCTTTCCCTGTTAGGATAAAGGATCATGCTAAAGCTTCAACTGTGGTTCATAAGAGTAATACTAGAAAATATACACCCCCTGAGCAAATTAAAGTTGAACCTAGTATTGCTATGGTTAAAGATCTCTTGGCCGATAATATTGATGGGCATGTTATTTACTTCTGTGAGGAAGCTGCTAATATTGCTAGACCCGATGCTAAGATACATAGACCTGTTGTAGGCATGCATGTTATTTCTGTTAAAATAGGAGCTCATTGTTATCATGGCTTATGTGATATGGGTGCTAGTGCCAGTGCAATACCTATTTCCTTATATAAAGAAATTACGCATGATATTGCACCCGCTGAGTTAGAAGATATTGATGTTACAATTAAGCTTGCCAATAGAGATACTCTTTCACCATTTGGGATTGTTAGAGATGTTGAAGTCTTGTGTGGGAAAGTTAAATACCCTGCTGATTTTCTTGTTCTTGGTTCCCCCACAAGATAGCTTTTGTCCCATTATATTTGGTAGACCCTTCTTGAATACTGGCAATGCTAGGATTGATTATGAAAAGGATGTTGTTACTATTGGTCTGGGGGATACGACACATGAGTTTAATTTTGCTAAATTTCGTAGACAACCCCATGATAAAGAATTGCCTAGTAAGGATGAAACTATTGGTCTTGCTTCTATTGCCGTGCCTCCTACTGATACTTTAGAACAATATTTGCTAGACCATGAAAATGATATGTTTATGAATGAAAGAAGGGAATTTGATGAAGTATTCCTTAAACAGGGTCCTATTTTGAAACACAACATGCCTGTTGAAATCCTAGGGGATCCTCCTCCACCCATGGGTGATCCCGTGTTTGAGCTCAAACCTTTACCTGATACTCTTAAATATGCTTATCTTGATGAAAAGAAGATATATCCTGTTATTATTAGTGCTAACCTTTCAGAGCAGGAAGAGGAAAGATTATTGAAAACTCTGAAGAAGAACCGTGCTGCAATTGGATATAATCTTGATGATCTTAAGGGCATTAGTCCCACTCTATGCCAACACAAAATTAAATTGGACGAAGACGCCAAACCAGTTAGAGATCATCAACGACGGTTAAATCCTAAGATGAAAGAAGTGGTAAGAAAGGAAATACTAAAGCTCCTTGAGGCAGGTATAATTTATCCCGTTGCTGATAGTGAATGGGTAAGTCCTGTCCATTGCATCCCTTAGAAGGGAGGTATTACTGTAGTTCCTAATGATAAAGATGAATTGATCCCGCAAAGAATTATTACAGGTTATAGGATGGCAATTGATTTCTGTAAATTAAATAAAGCTACTAAGAAAGATCATTACCCTTTACCTTTTATTGATCAAATGCTAGAAAGACTATCCAAACATACACATTTTTTGCTTTCTAGATGGTTATTCTGGTTTCTCTCAAATACCTGTGTCAGCAGACGATCAAGCAAAGACTACTTTTACTTACCCTTTCGGTACTTTTGCTTATAGACGTATGCTTTTTGGTTTATGTAATGCACCTGCTACCTTTCAAAGATGTACAATGGCTATATTCTCTGACTTTTGTGAAAAGATTTGTGAGGTATTCATGGATGATTTCTCCGTTTATGGATCCTCTTTTGATGATTGCTTGAGCAACCTTGATCGAGTTTTGCAGAGATGTGAAGACACTAGTCTCGTCTTGAATTGGGAGAAGTGCCACTTTATGGTTATTGAAGGCACTGTCTTGGGGCATAAAATTTCTGAAAGAGGTATTGAAGTTGATAAAGCTAAAGTTGATGCTATTGAAAAGATGCTGTGTCCCAAGGACATAAAAGGTATAAGAAGTTTCCTTGGTCATGCCGGTTTTTATAGGAGGTTCATTAAGGACTTTACTAAAATCTCTAGGCCTCTGACTAATCTATTGCAAAAATATATTCCTTTTGTTTTTGATGATGATTGTGTAGAAGCATTTGAAATACTTAAGAAAGCTTTGATTTCTACACCTATTGTTGAGCCACCTGATTGGAATTTACCCTTTGAAATTATGTGTGATGCTTGCGGTTATGTTGTAGGTGTTGTTCTAGGGTAAAGAGTTGATAAGAAACTAAATAATATTCAATATGCTAGTAGAACTCTAGACACTGCCCAGAGAAATTATGCTACCACTGAAAAAGAGTTCTTAGTAGTTGTATTTGCTTGTGATAAGTTCAGACCTTATATTGTTGATTCTAAAGTAACTATTCACACTAATCATGCTACTATTAAATATCTTATGGAAAATAAAGATGCTAAACCTAGAGTTATTAGATGGGTCCTCTTGCTCCAAGAATTTGATTTGCATATTATTGATAGAAAGGGAGCTGAGAACCCCGTTGCAAACAACTTGTCTAGGTTAGAGAATGTTCTTGATGACCCACTACCTATTAATGATAGCTTTCCTGATGAACAATTAGTGGTCATAAATGCTTCTCATACTGCTCCATTGTATGCTGATTATGCTAATTACATTGTTGCTAGATTTATGCCACCTAGTTTCACATACCAACAAAAGAAAAAGTTCTTTTATGATTTAAGACATTACTTCTGGGATGACCCACAACTTTATAAAGGAGTAGATGTTGTTATTAGACGTTGTGTACCTGAGCATGAACAGGAACAGATCCTACGCAAGTGTCACTCTGAGGCAAATGGAGGACACCAAGCTGGAGATAGAACTGCACATAAGGTATTGCAATCCGATTTTTATTGGCCTACTCTCTTCAAAGATGCCGATAAGTTTGTCTTGTCCTGTGATGAATGTCAGAGAATTAGTAATATTAGTAGACGTCAAGAAATGCCTATGGACTATTCTCTTGGTATTGAACCATTTGATGTTTGGGGCTTTGATTATATGGGACCTTTTCCTGCTTCCAATCGATATACACATATTTTAGTTGCTGTTGATTACGTTACTAAGTGGGTAGAAGCTATTCCAACTAGTAGTGCTGATCATAACACTTCTATTAAGATGCTTAAAGAAGTTATTTTTCCGAGGTTTGGAGTCCCTAGATATCTCATGACTGATGGTGGTTCACATTTTATTCATGGTGCTTTTCGTGAAATGCTTGCTAAGTATGATGTTCATCATAGAATTGCATCTCCATATCACCCACAATCTAGTGGTCAAGTAGAATTGAGTAATAGAGAGCTCAAATTAATTTTGCAAAAGACTATTAATAGATCTAGAAAAAATTGGTCCAAAAAACTTGATAATGCATTATGGGCCTATAGAACTGCATATAAAAATCCTATGGGTATGTCTCCATATAAAATGGTTTATGGAAAGGCATGTCACTTACCTCTCGAACTTGAACATAAGGCATATTGGGCTATTAAAGAGCTCAACTATGATTTCAAACTTGCCGGTGAGAAGAGGTTATTTGACATTAGCTGATGAAGGGAGAACCCAAGCCTATGAGAATGCCAAGTTGTTTAAAGAAAAAGTTAAAATATGGCATGACAAAAGGATACAAAAGCGTGAGTTTAACGTAGGTGATTATGTGTTGCTATTCAACTCTCGTTTAAGATTTTTTGCAGGAAAACTTCTCTCTAAATGGGAAGGTCCTTACGTTATAGAGGAGGTCTATCGTTCCGGTGCCATAAAAATCAACAACTTCGAAGGCACAAATCCGAAGGTGGTGAACGGTCAAAGAATCAAACATTATATCTCGCGTAATCCTATAAATGTTGAAACTATATTATTGAACCCGTAACCCGAGAGGAATACATAAGAGACACTTTCCAGAATGTTTCAGACTCCGAAAAGGAATAGGTATGTGGTATAGTAAGTAAACCGACTCCAAAACAGTTCTAATAGCATTTTTTTCTCTGTTTTGGAATATTTAAGAAAATAGGAAAATAAGAAGTAGTCTGGGAAGGACACGAGGCGTCCACGAGGGTGGAGGGCGCACCCTACCCTACTGGGCGCGCCCCCTGCCTCGTGTGCTCTCCGAACTCCGTTTTCTTGCACGATACTTCTTTCGGTCGTTAAAAATTCATTATATAATCTCCCAAAGGTTTTCACCATCGTATCACGCAAATATCTTCTGTCCTTGTTTCAAGCTATTTTTTGTGACAGATCTAGAGCACCATGACGTCTCCAAGTGCTCCCAAGGACAAGTTTTTCGAGAGGGTTATCAACCTCTACCTTGCGGAGGTGTTGCATCACCCTCAAACCATTGAGATGCGTGAGGGGGTGCTGCACATCCGCGATGTGGAGGGACCAAGGAGTACCGGAAGCGTGGAGACAAAGCTCGAAGCGAAGGAACAACAAGTTTTCAAGTGCCAAGGGATGGTGGAGCGCGGGACTTAACGCCAACCAGATGATGATCACGGAGTTCACCAACAACCACAAGCTGGACGCCAAGAACGTTGGGGAGACCATCTTCAAGCTTCATGAGCAAATCGAGCACCTCCAAGCCCAGATCTATGACCTGCAAAACCAAAACTGTGAGTATGAATATAGATTCAAGAGGATGAGTTTGGCTGCAGATTTGAGGATCCCGGAGACTCGATCATCGTTCTATGATGGTGAGCCTATGCCTTGGAAGACGGATGACAAGCCTACATCATCAACAACTCCTTCTTCATCACCTTCGAGGACATAATCACATGGGTATGGGCACTCCCCTCTGCAACTGCCAAGCTTGGGGGAGGTGCCCCGGTATCGTATCACCACCACACTCCTATCTTTACTGTTTTTCTTAGTTCGGTCCTTTTGGTACTATCTTGATCCAGTAGAATAAAGCTTTGGTGTGAATTAGTTTTGAGTTCTGCTTTACGATCCCTCTATGTAATCGAGTCCGTGAGGTATATATAATAAATATTAGTGTTGAGTCAAGGGCTTTGATATCTTGCTATGATCTTGAGAAAATGAAAGAATAAAAATAATAAAAGAGTTCATATTGATCTTATGGATAGTAATGACTTCACATATAGAGAGTATGAGGCCTAAAAGTTGTTGAGAGTTGGTAACCATAGTTTTGGTCATCATTGCAATTAATAGGAGGTAATAAAGAAAGAGAGGTTTTCACATATAAATATACTATCTTGGACATCTTTTATGATTGTGAGCACTCATTAAAGTATGAAATGCTAAAGAGTTGATGTTGGACACGGAAGACAATGTAATGGGTTATGTTTTCTCACATCTTAGTTAAAGTATATTGTCATGGATCATCCAACATGTTGAGCTTGCATTTCCCTCTCATGCTAGCCAAATTCCTTGCACCAAGTAGAGATACTACCTGTGCTTCCAAATATCCTTAAACCCAGTTTTGCCATGAGAGTCCACCATACCTACCTATGGATTGAGTAAGATCCTTCAAGTAAGTTGTCATGTTGCAAGAAATAAAAATTGCTCTCTAAGTATGTATGACTTACTAGTGCGGAGAAAATAAGCTTTATACGATCGTGTGATATGGAAGTAATAAAAGCGACAGACTGCATAATAAAGGTTCATATCACAAGTGGCAATATAAATGACGTTCTCGTGCATTAAGATTTTGTGCATCCAACCCTATAAGCACATGACAACCTCTGCTTCCCTCTACGAAGGGCCTATCTTTTACTTTTTGTCTTCTACATTATGCAAGAGTCAAGGTGATCTTCACCTTTCCCTTTTTCATTTATCTTTTGGCAAGCACATTGTGTTGGAAAGATCCTGATACGTATATCCAATTGGATGTAAGTTAGCATGAACTTTTACTGTTGACATTACCCTGGAGGTAAAACGTTGGGAGGCAACACTATAAGCCCCTATGTTTCTCTATGTCCGATTAAAACTCCATAACCATAAGTATTGCGTGAGTGTCAGCAATTGTAGAAGACTAAATGATAGTTGAGTATGTGGACTTGCTAAAAAGCTCTATTCTTGACTCTTTCCGATGTTATGATAAATTGCAATTGCTTCAATGACTGAGATTATAGTTTGTTAGTTCTCAATGAAGTTTCTGATTCATACTTGACATTGTGGATAGATTGTTGCTTGAGCATAAGAAATCATATGACAAAATCTATATATGTTGCTGTTATAAGAATGATCATGATGCCCTCATGTCCGTATTTTATTGTTCTCCACACCTCTATCTCTAAACATGTGGACATATTTTTCGATATCGGCTTCCGTTTGAGGACAAGCAAGGTCTAAGCTTGGGGGAGTTGATACGTCCATTTTGCACCATGCTTTTATATCGATATTTATTGCATTATGGGCTGTTATTACACGTTATGTCACAACACTTATGGCTATTATCTCTTGTTTTACAAGGTTTATCATGAAGAGGGAGAATGCCAGCAGCTGGGATTCTAGGCTGGAAAGGAGCAAATATTGGAAACCTAATATGCACAGCTCCAAAAGTCCTGAAACTCCACGAAAGTCATTTGTGGAATAAATCTGAATTATTGAGCGAAAGATGTACCAGAGGGGGCCCACACCCTGGACACGAGGGTAGGGGGCACGCACACCCTTACAGGGCGCGCCCCTACCTCGTGGGCCCCCTAGTGGCCCTCCGGTGCCCATCTTCTACTATATGAAGTCTTTTACCCTGGAAAATTCATAAGCAAGCTTACAGGATGAAATTCCGCCGCCATGAGGCGGAACTTTTGCGGAACCAATCTAGGGCTCCGACGGAGCTGTTCTGCCAGGGAAACTTCCCTCCGGGAGGGGGAAATCATCATCATCGTCATAACCAACGATCCTCTCATCGGTAGGGGGTCAATCTCCATCAACATCTTCACCAGCACCATCTCCTCTCAAACCCTAGTTCATCTCTTGTATCAAATCTGTGTACCAAAACCTCAGATTGGTACCTGTGGGTTGCTAGTAGTGTTGATTACTCCTTGTTGTTGATGCTAGTTAGTTTATCCGGTGGAAGATCATTTGTTCAGATCCTTAATGCATATTAATACTCCTCTGATCATGAACATGAATATGCTTTGTGAGTAGTTACGTTTGTTCCCGAGGACATGGGTGAAGTATTGCTATTAGTAGTCATGTGAATTTGGTATTCGTTCGATATTTTGATGAGATGTATGTTGTCTCTCCTCTAGTGGTGTTATGTGAACGTCGACTACATGACACTTCACCATTATTTGGGCCTAGAGGAAGGTATTGGGACATAATAAGTATATGATGGGTTGCTAGAGTGCCATAAGCTTAAACCCTATTTTATGCATTGCTTCGTAAGGGGCTGATTTGGATCCACTAGTTTCATGCTATGGTTAGGTTTACCTTAATACTTCTTTTGTAGTTGCGGATGCTTGCAATAGGGGTTAATCATAAGTGGGATGCTTTTCCAAGAAAGGGCAGTACCCAAGCACCGGTCCACCCACATATCAAAATATCAATGTAAAGAACGCGAATCATATGAGCATGATGAAAACTAGCTTGACGATAATTCCCATGTGTCCTCGGGAGCGCTTTTCTCATTATAAGAACTTGTCCAGGCTTGTCCTTTGCTACAAAAAGGATTGGGCCACCTTGATGCACCTTATTTACTTTCATTGCTTGTTACCCATTGCAAATTATCCTATCACAAAACTATCAGTTACCTACAATTTCAGTGCTTGCAGAGAATACCTTACTGAAAATCGCTTATCATTTCCTTCTGCTCCTCGTTGGGTTCGACACTCTTACTTATCGAAAGGACTATGATAGATCCCCTACACTTGTGGGTCATTAAGACTCTTTTTTGGTGTCGTTGCCGGGGAGTGAAGCGCCTTTGGTGAGTGGAACTTGGTAAGGAAACATTTATATAGTGTGTGAAATTTACTGTCACTTGTTATTATGGAAACTAATCCTTTGAGGGGCTTGTTCGGGGCATCTTCGCCCCGACTAGTAGATCAAAGAGTTGCTCCTAAACCTACTGAACCTACTGAAAATGTTTACTTTGAAATTCCTTCGGGTATGATAGAGAAACTGCTAGCTAATACCTTTGCAAGTGATGGAACATTGCATCCCGATTTACACCTTAGCTATGTGGATGAAGTTTCTGGATTATTTAAGCTTGCAGGTATGCCCGATTATGTTGTTAAGAGGAAGGTCTTCCCTTTATCTTTGAAGGGAGATGCATTGACATGGTATAGGCTATGTGATGATACGGTGTCTTGGGACTATAAACGATTGAAATTGGAATTTCACCAGAAATTCTATCCTATGCATCTTGTTCATCGTGATCGTAATTGTATATATAATTTCTGGCCTCGCGAAGGAGAAAGCATCTCTCAAGCTAGGGGGAGGCTTAAGTCAATGTTATATTCATGCCCCAATCATGAGCTCTCAAGAGAAATGATTATTCAAAAAATTTACGGTCGGCTTTCTCTCAATGATCGCACCATGCTCGATACTTCTTGTGTTGGTTCTTATATGCCTCCTCAAACTCCTCCCTTTACCTTCATATGCAATTGTTTTACATTCCGCTGCTATACTCTTAGAATTGTGCTAAGTTGCTAAAATCTGCCAAGAACTAAAATTCGGAAAAGGCTAAATTTTTATTTGGTCAAGTAGTCTAATCACCTCCCTCTAGACATACTTTTGCTCCTACAAGTGGTATCATATCTTTGGTCTCCATTTTCTTTGATTTCCATAGCTTTTGGTGGTCATAGCCTTGGTTTCACAACCTAGGAGAGTATGGCGTCTAGCGAGGGAAATTACCACCGTAAAGGTCCTTACTTTATTGGTACAAACTTTGCTATTTGGAAGCATAAGATGAAAATGCATATTCTTGCATGTATTGGCTTGCAAGGTGAATTGGCTTGCAAGGTGAATTCTTTGATGGGAGAGAACCGAATCGTGAAGCTACCACGGAAGAGTTGAAGATGCTGCAATACAATGCTCAAGCTTATGATATTCTCTTCAGCGGATTGTGCCCCGAAGAATTCAACAAAATCAGCCGACTTGAGAATGCAAAGGAAATTTGGGATACTTTGATTGATATGCACGAAGGTACTGACTCCATCAAGGAATCCAAATTGGATGTGCTTGAAAGTCAACTTGACAAGTTCAAAATGAAGGATGGTGAAGGCATCGCTGAAATGTACTCTAGGCTTGCTCTCATCACAAATGAGATTGTCGGCTTAGGAAGTGAAGAGATGACCGACAAATTCATCATCAAGAAGATCCTAAGAGCCTTGGATGGAAAATATGATACCGTGTGCACATTGATCCAAATGATTCCCAATTACAAAGATCTCAAGCCAACGGAAGTCATTGGAAGAATTGTTGCTCATGAGATGTCACTCAAGGATAAGGAGGAGCTCCACAACAAGTCAAGTGGTGCTTACAAAACCTCATGTGAAGCTCCCACATCATCAAGTGAGAAACAAACCTTCAATGAAGAATTGAGCCTAATGGTGAAGAACTTCTACAAGTTCTACAAGAGTAGAAGCAAGGAAAGAAGTTCCAACTCAAGGTCCTACAATGACAAAATATCTTCTAGTCGTGAGCGTAATTGCTACAATTTTGGAAGACCCGAACACTATTCCAATGAGTGTACGGCTCCCTACAAAAGAACAGAAGATTCTCCAAAAAGAAGAAGTAGAAGAGAAGAATCACCATCAAGAGAAAGAAGGAGTAGAGATGATCGTTATGAACGAAGACCATCCCGGAGAAGCAAGGATTCGTAAAGGAAGGACAAGTCATCAAGGAGCTATACAAAACGAAGACATCAAGCTCATGTTGGTGAATGGGTATCCGGCTCCGACTCGGACAATCACTCTGAGAGAAGCTATCACTCCGACTCCGAATATACTTAAGATGAAGGTGTTGCCGGTCTAGCACTTGTGTCAACCAAATCCTACGACATATTTGACTCACCAAATGAAGGAATTGGAAGATGCTTCATGGCTAAAGGCCCAAAGGTATCGCACCCCGAGTATGTTGATTTTAGTAGTGATGAAGATGACTTGTTAGGTGATAATGATTTACTTGTTGACAACTCTAGTGATGAATACTATGATGAAACGTCAATTAATCATGCTAATCAAGATAAAACGAATGACAATGATAAGGAGAAGTTGAGCGCCTAACTAAAGAACTAAACACTCTTAAGCTAGCTCATGAAACTATCTTGGAAGATCATTGAGAACTTTTAAAGACTCATGAGAAGTTACGCTTTGAAAAGCTCAACCTTGAGCAAGAGCATGAGTTTTTAAAGGCAATCAATGATGATCTTCACAAGAAAAGTTCTTCTTACATTGCCAAGCGTTTACTCTTATCTACTTACATGCCACAAGTCAAGTCTAGTAACAAGAACAAGAAAGATTCTTCTTCTAGTAGTAACAATAATCATGCTAAATCCAACATTGTTGCTTCTAGTAGTTCTCCTGATTCCACTAATGATTCTCTTAGCCAAGTTACACTTGAGTAAGAAAATAGCTTATTGAAGGGAATTATAGAGAAAGGTGTTTACAAGAGCCTTGCCGGAAGTAAGCAATTCGAGGAGATTGTACACAAGCAAGGAAGGCACCGGAAGAATCAAGGTGTTGGTTTTGAACGAAAATCCAATGCCAATGGAGTTGAGTGGGAAGAAGATCAATACCCCAAGACAAAGTTTGTTCCTCAACAAGAGAAGTACGATCCTACTTCTTTCAAAGGAACACAACCTCAAGATGATCTTCCACAACAAGACCACAAGCAAAAAGGCAAGGACAAGCTTCAAGAGGAGATTGATGTATTTGAAGAAGCTCCTAAGGCCTTGGTCAAGTGGGTTCCCAACACTACATCAAGTTCTACTTCATCAAGTACAACTACAACTCCAAGGATTCCCATCAAGATGATGTGGATCCCAAAGAAGAAGAACTAGAGAGTTCTTGAGGGTGACTCCGCCAATATACTTCACTCATATCATGTGGGGACCCCGACTCATAAGTCATGATCACCGAATGCACGTGTACAGTGATCCCAGAGATCAATGCTCACTGAACACACAGAAGCTAGATAACAAGAGTCTTACATCCATACATACCGTTTTACACAAATTGAGACCATTGTGGTCAAGACTTGAGTATATCATCGCAGCGGAAATCTTCATCGATAACTTGGACCCATGCCATCTGCCTTAACCCTACAGGCATTCTGACTGGGAAGCGTCCTAGCTCGCATGTTCGTTACCAAGGTACTCTTCATTATATCCTGTTCTTTCATGCCTGGCCAATAAAATAACTAGTGGCAAGCCAATGAGTACTTTGAATGTACTCGCAAGCAACCCATGTTTTGGTTCAAGATACAACAATGCATGATATAGGTAAATTTTTGCAGAAAGCTAGTTTTGAGTGCAATGACATGTTCAACAACTTGTAAGACATGCATGAGGAGAATTCAAGTAACTAGGAGGTCAGGTTACAGATATCAACATAAATAGAGTGGGCACCAACCCAACTCAATCATGTCAAGTCCTTTGACTTGACCCAAGTAGATCTTCCCACTTATCCAAACACACACAGTGGTTTGAAAACATGTGGATGTAGCCCAAGAGCGGTTACCCAACTATCCTTGACCGTGGACACGGCTATTTGAATAGTTTTACACTCTACAGAGGTTGCACACTTTACCCACAAGATCCGGGGAACTTCCGTGTCATCCACGACCCGCGATACCTCAAGTACCCGGGGTAAGCACCCGATCACTATCTTTCCCTAGACGACACTAACAAGGAGTCCACTCGTTGTTTCATATCCTCACGATGTACATCATACGAGACTCACTCGAGATCGTAACATCCGAGAGGGGACACAACGGTGTATCCGGTGCCCTATGAAAACAGTCATGGCCGCCCTACCTGGCACGATCCCGTCCCGAGAGAGAGCACCAACTCTCCCCCGTCACTAGTAATGCGGGCTCCAAGCTAGTATCGGCCTAGGTAATCAATAATGCCCTTTCCCATATAAGGGTAGAGTGGTTGCGCATGTAAGGTTGGAATAACGGTCGCAACTTAAACCAATCCGCTTTTGAAAGCAACACACACACTTTCCTCGGTACACCACTTCTTCATCAAGTGGTTACCCATCTAATTATCTCCCTCGGGCATAAGTGGCACCCGACGGGTTTTTGAAAAGTCTTTTGAAAGTACTCTGCCTCCATCACCATGCATATTCTCGTCCCATTTGCGTAGCCACTACTATAGCATCCTATCTACTCCCACCAGCATAACCCTCATAGGATGGTAGGGTCATGCATAATGCAAGTATCAACAAGGAAGTAACGGAGGCAACCCATCAAAGTGGTTACCACCTCATCATGATTCCGTTGCAATAACAATATGATGCTATATGACATGCATGAAAAGGGTTTCATAGACATGGTCAAAGGGCTGCTTGCCTGGTTCATCAGAGTCTTGAAATCTTCTGGTCCTTCTCCAAATACCCCGTCTACTTCATCAACTAACACCGGAAACAATCACAATAAGCAACACAGCAAGGCAAAATAAAAGTGCTCTAAAAAAATATGGATTTGACTTTTATGGGACATTTCTGGTTATATGAAGAATAACCAGAGTGGTTTCATTGGAATTGGATCGGTGGTTATTTCTGAACATTTCAATATGATGGAAACAAGGGATTTAATGGATCTACAAGTTGTCTACAGAATGCATTTTTATAAAAATGAGTAAAAGTACCCATTAAATCAAGCATGATTTTAGAAACATTTAGAAATTGGTTTCACTGTATTTGGAGTCTAAGTGAATATCCTATGGATTTTTGAAGTGGACTTATGTGGATAAATGACCTATTTATTGCACCCGGTGAAAACCAAGCATAGTAAAATTGTTTACTATGCCTCATTAAATAGATCTGGATTTATGGAGTCTCTGGAAATTCGAATCACCAAATTTGGAGTCCATTTGAATTGTTTATGGATTTTACAAATTTACTGAAAAAGAAAAAGAAAAGGGAAAGGGGGTGTACCCTTATCCAGCGCACCAGGCAAAAGATAGCAGTGGGCCGGCCCAGCGGCTCAGCTGCGCGGGTGTAAGGGCAACGTCGAAGGCGTATTCCAGGGAAGACGCCTTCCCCGAGTGAAGGCGGCAGCGGGCAGAGCCCGTCTCCACTTAAACGGGCGGGGCCCGCCCACCAGGTCGCTGACGAGCGGGGCCCGGTGCTCAGCCCGTCTCCTACCTCCCGCTCGAACAGAGCAGAGGCAGGGGAGGCAAGGCCGAGCGGGCGCCGGTGTTCTCCCCGGTGGTACCGGCCACCTCCGGCGACGCCCGGCTTACCGGCGCTCTCAGGAAGCCACGCCGCATCCAATCGTGGGTGGCACGGTTGCCCAGGGCCACCGAGTTGAGTAGGGCGTCGGCCGCGGCGGGTGAGGCCGATGGCGATGGCGGCATTGGTGCTACGGGGCACCAGAGCAGAGGGAGAAGCGGTGAGGGGTTCCGTTGCGGTCAGGGGGTTCGCCTAGTGGAGAAAGGAGGGAAGGAGGAGGAGTGGTGGGTGCGAATTTAGGCGGAGGCCGACGGCAAGGCTTCGGCCATGGTGGCGGATGGAGAGCGTGAGGAGGGAAGTGGGTTGGTCCAGAGGGTCGCTGGGAGGGAGAGAGGGCCAGAGGAGTAGAGAGGAGGCTCGGGGTGGCCTTTTATGGTGGGGCGATGGTGCACCGTGGACGAGTGCGGCGGCGAGGTCGTTGCCATTGCCAGGGGTCACGAGGGCTCGTGTGTGCGTGTCCGGGGCGTTTGTAGAGATGGTCTATGGCCGGAGAAAGGGAGAAAGGAGCGGGGGAGGGCCATAGGTGTCGCGCGTGTGAGGTCGCTCATTGGAGCTCTCGGGCGGCCAGCGCGCGTGTGAGCAGAGGCAGTAGGAGGGAGAAGGAGGAGGGGGACCGGGCTGTGGCGTGTTGCGGACGTCGAGGAGCATCGTCGGGCGCGCTAGGGAGGCCCGAGGTGGCCGGAGGTGCTTGGCAGGGGGCGGCTACAGTGCGGGAGCGCACTGTAGCACACTCCAGAGCGTGCCTTTGGCTTCCATGGCATTGTTTAAGGGGCAGGGGCGTTCCCACTCATGTCTGGTAGCGCTAGGGAGAAGTAAACAAGTGGGGAGGGGCATTGGATGCCCTGGAGATCCACTGAAGTGAGGAGGGAGGTGAGAAAGGAGAAGAATACTGCTGTCCAGGAGGGTAAATGGGGATGTTTCACCCTTCAATCATTGAGTTGAGGCCAGGGAAGAGTTACTGGAGGTGCAAGGGGACTCTGAGGGGCTGTGGTAAAAAGTTGAGGTCATGGAGAAAAGTGGAAGTGGTCAAAACAGGGGTTTTAGTAAAATGGCAGAAGGTGTTTGTTGGTGGTTTGGGAAAGAATATGAACTCCTCTTGTCATGAGGATTGACAGGGTCAAATGGCATGAGATAATAATAGGTTCCACCAAGGTTGAGTCCATTTGGGCAAAGTTGCCAATGCAACTTTTGTAAACCCTAGAAATCAACAGAAATGGACTTGCTTAGATCTAGCTAAGCTAAACTCTTCTCCTTGGTGCACCACTTGGTGTAGTGTCATAATTTTAGATTCTGAACATGTACACAAAAGTTGAGATCAAAAGGAGATAGTTTCCAATGTAGAGTTGTTCAAATTTGGTTCTGGACAGGAAGGGTTTTGGGGCACTTTGATCAAGTTAACTTGTTCTCCAACTTGTTCTACTTGGTCTAGATGATTTATTAGACCATTGTAGCATGTGGACCAAGCTTGAGAGTATTTGGACAAGTTTGCTAATGCAAAGTTGTTCAAACTTGAAAAAGGGCAGAAATGGTTTTGAGAGGGTTTCATGGGGTTATACTATTTTCCATGACATGAGACTTGTCAAGATCATCAAATGTGTCATATGTGACATGATAGAATTTTCTTGGAATGTTTGGAGAATGTTTCCTTTGTAAACATTTCAAAAGCTTGAAACATCCAGAAAGGGTTTTTGAGGCATTTGATCAATATTTTGAACATGATCATGTGTTGAAACTCTTATATATGGACAGTATATGTCCACTGGGTTTCCCTAAATTTTCACAAATATTTTTAAAATATTAAAATTATTTTAACCTATTAAAGACCATTTCTTCCCTAAAGAAAAAGCCTTTAAATAAAATAATAAAATAAGTTTTAATATTATATTTTTAGGGTTTATGGGTGTCCTATATCTAATAGGATTCAAATATATTTTTGTAAAGATTTTTACTGCCCTTAATTAAGTACTTGCAGTGCAAATCTCAATTCAGGGGTTTTAGGATAACTAATTTTTGAAAATACTATTTGGCCAAATTATCTTTGTAAGAAATTATTTTTATGTCCTATACACATGGCATGATCATTGGGCAAGGTTTTTGGATCAAGGAGAAGGAGTATAAGAGTTGGAGGATTTATTTGATTTTTAGAGCACTTGCAAACAGGAGACAAAAATCAAATCAAGCAAAGACCAAAACACACAAAAGATTTTTGTCAAACCACAATTTATCATGATTTATTAGCTTAAGTGTTGTGCCATGAAAATCAGGGTGTGACAGACCTACCCCCCTTACAAGAATCTCGTCCTCGAGATTCCCAAACTAGGCATGGAAAGGAGTATGGAAACTTGGATTCGGGGTAGTCTTCACGTCCTCATACTGCTTTTGTTTCCGAGCGGTGCTCCATTGAACCTTGAGGTACTTGATGGTGTGGCTCCCTATATGACGTTCGGCTTGATCCAGATTGCAATTCTCACGTAGGTCCGGTTGGGCTGGGGGTCGATGGCTCGATGATCGATGTCCTTGTTAGTGATCGGGCTAGCTAGGAAGTCGAAAACACTCCCGGAGTTGTGTCATGTGGAAATATTACGCACAGTGGGTAACTCGGGTGGTAACTCTAGCTGGTAGGCGTCTATCCTTCATATTGCAGTGACCTCGGAGGGGGGTTGTTAAATCTTGGTGTGAGCTTCCCTTTGACATGGAAATGCTTGGTTCCTTTGAGATAAGTGACTTGCAGATACACCTGGTCTTCGACGCGGATGTTTACTTCTTGACAACGATGGTTAGTGTAGTTCTTCCTTCTGGACATGGCGGTTTTAAAATGTCTTCTAACCAGCTGAAAGACTCTTCTTCCGTTTTCGGGTAGACAAGTATGTCGCTAAATAAAGATAACAACTAACTTGTCCAAGTATTTCCGGAAGTCTATGGGGTACGCAAAGTAGGCTAGGGTATTGGTGGTGGTCTCAATTGAGCATTGGCAAAGGTCTTCTCGTCCTAGAGCCAAAGCTCGTGGTCAAGATCCGACCATGTTGTGGTTTGGTGGGGCTTAAGAGTTCCAAGGGTTCTAGTGTGCGGGTGAACGCTTATCATCTCATCCTTAAGCACAGTTTCTGAGATGCCAATAGTTCTACCAAGTCTTCACATCATATTACTAAAAGAATCATCTCGTATAGGTCAACTCTAGTCATCACTCATGTTATTCATATCCTCATGGCTCCTGAGAGGGGGTCTAACAAAATCATATATGTCTACGATCCCCAAACTCATGTGTGTGGCTACCCCTAAAAATCCATGGGTAGAGCATACAAGCTTCCAAGCTAGAATAAAACAGGACAATCCAAGTGCTCATCCTATTCTTCCAAGGTCCATGCTAGTGCATCTCTATCCTAAGAAAACACGTCGTATGCCACTCCAAAATCTTGTTTCCTTTCTTATGAATCAACTCCAACAACCCGTTAACTTCCATTAATCACTACATAATCCACTAATTCTACAAATCCAACGCCTATGCTGGTGTTCCACATGATCTCCTAAAATCCTTATAATCCCCAATACTTGAAAGGGTTGCCTTACTATAGTCAGTCCACCAATTCCCATTATTGTGATCTAGTAATACTCCAAGGTCAAGCTCACAAAGATGCCTAAATAAACTCCGACAATTAGTCCAATCTTCTAGTTTATCGTCCACCAAGAAACATGGTATCATGATCGAGATCATCAGTCTAAATCCAATTTACTCCGAACCATGTAGACATACATCATCATCTATATTCAAATAGAATCACCTACTTAAATCCAAATCTCTTGTGTCCAACGAGAATTTCCACACTTTCCCCCAAGTCATTATCGTATTATCAACTATCTCCTATCAATATCCCCTGGCTAAGTCAAATCCTTATACTTCCGAGAATTTCAGCTTGCGATCATAATTGTCCTATTAAATCCAATTTACTCAGTGGTAATGAAAGCTATGATACTCTATAATCATGATCCCACCAAGTTCATCTACCAACATGAAAGCCTTATAATCCTCCGAAGAGTCTCAAATAATTCCTCAAGGTCACTGATATAAACTCATCAAGTCATTTGTCCTCTATTCCTATATCCTCAAATTGGTCTTCCCTATGGCATCGTCAGTTTTGGTGCTATCTTAGGATGATAATGTGCTCGTTCACTATGTCCACTAGTTCCATAATGAACCCAGTGATAAGCAAGGTTACGGAGGCTTTAACAGGTTCTCTTGAAATTTGTAGGTTAAGCACATGGTTAAGGATTCGAGCTGGGGTATATCGTAAAGTCTCGAAGGGTCTAGGGATGGGCTTCTAATCTTGAGGAGTAGACATAACGCTACTGGGTTGCACTTGGTCGAGGAGGCTGCAACAAAAGTCTCCAGTGCTAGTTGGTTGTCGAAGTAGAATCCTTGGTGTAGCTTATCTTGCCGGTCTTCAGTTGAGGAGAGAGAGATGAGAGGGAAAAGTAGCATAGAGGAGGGGGGTGCCTAAAGGGGGTTCTATAGTGCAAGTACAAACAAACAGGTGCAAAAAGGGCCAAACAGAAGAAGCAAGGTAAGGAAGGTGATATAGTCGCATACTTGTCGCCTAGGGTAAAAGTGCGACCTATATCAAAACACAAACAAATAAAAACAAGCAACACATAGTCATGGTTCTATTCGAACCATCATACGGACTCAACTGCGCATAGGTGGTACACGACTCTTCCTACCCTAGGGGTTCTCGGACTAAGTAGTCATGCTTTACTTCGTGCCTCATGCAGTCTTTTAGGTTTTCCTCAGGTGTTGCTACATCTCTTGTAGTTGTCTGATGAAACAATTCCGGGTTGAGCCTGAAGATTATTTAACAACTTCTCGCCCGTTGAAGTGATGGGGTGAAGGTGGCTCCTCGTAGCAGCCATTGACTCGGTCTTCTGTTGTCTTCTTAATCATGACGGCCCCTTTTGCCTTCTAAGACGTCGACGGTACCAGGTAGGTAATCCCTTATGCAATGATATTAACAAGGCATAGTAGAGGTCCAACATGTCGGTTACGTTGATGAAAACATCGACACCAAGAGCGAGGGATGAAGAGAACCGTTTTCCTGCTCACTATAGTGAGGCGGGCCAAATGGCGAGGTTCTCATCCACCGGTGGTTGCCGATACAACAACGGTAGGACATGATTGCTCTATTAGCGATGTCTATCATGGTCTTGCATATATTACACCCTGATCGTCAAAGGACAAGGTTGCATCATCCTGGGGCAAATTCAAAGGTGTCACCATCCTCTGGGTCTTCATGTCCTCATTCTTCAAAGGCGTATCTTCTGTTGGCATCGTCTTGTTATGGTGTCATGAATCTTGGGTTCAAAAGAGGTGGGTGAGTGTTTGGCAAGGTGTACTCCTTATATGCTATCCACGAGGATTACAAGGAATCTCGTGGTCAGGGGCATAAGGGTTCTAGCGACCAAAAGTTTTGAAGGGGAAAGAGATCCATAAGGAAAGTTTACCTTAGTTTTCGAAAAACTAAGGAGGGAAGAGAAGTATAGATAGTTTTGAAAACTAGTAATAGTTTTGGAAATAGTTTTACCCTAACTAATGACCATGCTAACTAAGGCTTCCTACAGTCAGGATGGCTCTGATACCAGCTCTGTGGGGACCCCGACTCATAAGTCATGATCACCGAATGCACGTGTACAGTGATCCCAGAGATCAATGTTCACTGAACACATAGAAGCTGGATAACAAGAGTCTTACATCCATACATACCGTTTTACACAAATTGAGACCATTGTGGTAAAGACTTGAGTATATCATCGCAGCGGAAATCTTCATCGATAACTTGGACCCATGCCATCTGCCTTAACCCTACAGGCATTCTGACTAGGAAGCGTCCTAGCTCACATGTTCATCACCAAGGTACTCTTCATTATATCATGTTCTTTCATGCCTGGCCAATAAAATAACCAGTGGCAAGCCAATGAGTACTTTGAATGTACTCGCAAGCAACCCATGTTTTGGTTCAAGATACAACAATGCATGATATAGGTAATTTTTTGTAGAAAGCTAGTTTTGAGTGCAATGACATGTTCAACAACTTGTAAGACATGCATCAGGAGAATTCAAGTAACCAGGTGGTCAGGTTACAGATATCAACATAAATAGAGTGGGCATCAACCCAACTCAATCATGTCAAGTCCTTTGACTCGACCCAAGTAGTTCTTCCCACTTATCCAAACACACACACTGGTTTGAAAACATGTGGACGTGGCCCAAGAGCGGTTACCCAACTGTCCTTGACCGTGGACATGACTATTCGAATAGTTTTACACTCTGTAGAGGTTGCACACTTTACCCACAAGATCCGGGGAACTTCTATGTCATCCACGACCCGCGATACCTCAAGTACCCGGGGTAAGCACCCGATCACTATCTTTCCCTAGATGACACTAACAAGGAGTCCACTCGTTGTTCCATATCCTCACGATGTACATCATACGAGACTCACTTGAGATCGTAACATCTGAGAGGGGACACAACGGTGTATCCAGTGCCCTGTGAAAACAGTCATGGCCGCCCTACCTGCCACGACCCCGTCCCGAGAGAGAGCACCAACTCTCCCCCGTCACTAGTAATGCGGGCTCCAAGCTAGTATCGGCCTAGGTAATCAATAATGCCCTTTCCCATATAAGGGTAGAGTGGTTGCGCATGTAAGGTTGGAATAACGATCGCAACTTAAACCAATCCGTTTTTGAAAGCAACAAACACAGTTGCCTCGGTACACCACTTCGTCATCAAGTGGTTACCCATCTTATTATCTCCCTCGGGCATAGGTGGCACCCGACGGGTTTTTGAAAAGTCTTTTGAAAGTACTCTGCCTCCATCACCATGCATATTCCCGTCCCATTTGCGTAGCCACTACTATAGCATCCTATCTACTCCCACCAGCATAACCCTCATAGGATGGTAGGGTCATGCATAATGCAAGTATCAACAAGGAAGTAACGGAGGCAACCCATCAAAGTGGGTACCACCTCATCATGATTCCGTTGCAATAACAATATGGTGCTATATGACATGCATAAAAAGGGTTTCATAGACATGGTCAAAGGGCTGCTTGCCTGGTTCATCAGAGTCTTGAAATCTTCTGGTCCTTCTCCAAATACTCTGTCTACTTCATCAACTAACGCCGGAAACAATCACAATAAGCAACACAACAAGGCAAAATAAAAGTGCTCTCAAAAACATGGATTTGACTTTTATGGGACATTTCTGGTTATATGAAGAATAACCAGAGTGGTTTCATTGGAATTGGATCAGTGGTTATTTCTGAACATTTCAATATGATGGAAACAAGGGATTTAATGGATCTGCAAGTTGTCTACAGAATGCCTTTTTATAAAAATGAGTAAAAGTACCCATTAAATCAGGAATGATTTTAGAAACATTTAGAAATTGGTTTCACTGGATTTGGAGTCCAAATGAATATCCTATGGATTTTTGAAGTGGACTTATGTGGATAAATGACCTATTTATTGCACCAAGTGAAAACCAAGCACAGTAAAATTGTTCACTATGCCTCATTAAATAGATCTGGATTTATGGAGTCTCTAGAAATTTGAATCACCAAATTTGGAGTCCATTTGAATTGTTTATGGATTTTACAAATTTACTGAAAAATAAAAAGAAAAGGGGAAGGGGGTGTACCCTTATCTAGCGCACCAGGCGAAAGATAGTAGTGGGCCGGCCCAGCGGCTCAGCTGCGCAGGTGTCAGGGGCGATGTCGAAGGCATATTCTAGGGAAGACGCCTTCCCCGAGCGAAGGCGGTAGCGGGCAGAGCCCGTCTCCACTTAAACAGGCGGGCCCGCCCACCAGGTCGTTGACGAGCGGGGCCCGGTGCTCAGCCCGTCTCCTACCTCCCGCTTGAAGAGAGCAGAGGCAGGGGAGGCAAGGACGAGCAGGCGCCGACATTCTCCCCGGCGGTACCAGCCACCTCCGGCGACGCCCGGCGTACCGGCGCTCTCAGGAGGCCACGCCGCATCCAACCATGGGTGGCACGGTTGCCCAGGGCCACCGGGTTGAGTAGGGCGTCGGCCGCGGCGGGCGAGGCCGACGGTGATGGTGGCATTGGTGCTACGGGGCACCGGAGTAGAGGGAGAAGCGGTGAGGGGTTCCGTTGCGGTCAGGGGGGTCGCCTAGTGGAGAAAGGAGGGAAGGAGGAGGAGTGGTGGGTGCGAATTTAGGCGGAGGCTGACGGCAAGGCTCCGGCCATGGTGGCGGATGGAGAGCGCGAGGAGGGAAGTGGGTTGGTCCAGAGGGTCGCTGGGAGGGAGAGAGGGCCAGAGGAGTAGAGAGGAGGCTCGGGGTGGCCTTTTATGGCGGGGTGATGGTGCACCGTGGACGAGTGCGGCGGCGAGGTCGTTGCCGTTGCCAGGGGTCACGGGGACTCGTGTGTGCATGTTCGGGGTGTTTGTAGAGATGGTATCTAGATGGAGAAAGGGAGAGAAGCAGCGGGAAGGGCCAGAGGTGTCGCGCGTGTGAGGCCGCTCATTGGAGCTCTCGGGCGGCCGGCGCGCGTGTGAGCAGAGGCAGCAGGAGGGAGAAGGAGGAGGGGGACCAGGCTATGGCGTGTTGTGGACGTCGAGGAGCATCGCCGGGCGTGCTGGGAAGGCCCGAGGTGGCCGGAGGTGCTTGGCGGGGGGCGGCTACAGTGCGGGAGCGCAGTGTAGCACGCTCCAGAGCGTGCCTTTGGCTGCCATGGCATTGTTTAAGGGGCAGGGGCGTGCCCACTCATGTCTGGTAGCGCTAGGAAGAATTAAACAAGTGGGGAGGGGCATTGGATGAAGGAAATATGCCCTAGAGGCAATAATAAAGTTATTATTTATTTCCTTATATCATGATAAATGTTTATTATTCATGCTAGAATTGTATTAACCGGAAACATAATACATGTGTGAATACATAGACAAACATAGTGTCACTAGTATGCCTCTACTTGACTAGCTCGTTAATCAAAGATAGTTATGTTTCCCGACCATAGACATGTGTTGTAATTTAATGAATAGGATCACATCATTAGAGAATGATGTGATGGAAAAGACCCATCCATTAGCTTAGCATAATGATTGTTAAGTTTTATTGCTATTGCTTTCTCCATGACTTATACAAGTTCCTCTATCTATGAGATTATGCAACTCCCGAATATCGGAGGAACACCTCTTGTGCTATCAAACGTCACAACGTAACTAGGTGATTATAAAGATGCTCTACAGGTGTCTCCAAAGGTGTTTGTTGGGTTCGCATAGATCGAGATTAGGATTTTTCACTCCGTGTATCGGAGTGGTATCTCTAGGCCCTCTCGGTAACGCTCATCACTATAAGCCTTGCAAGCAATGTAACTAATGAGTTAGTTGTGGGATGAAGCATTACAGAACGAGTAAAGAGATTTGCCGGTAACGAGATTAAACTAGGTACGATGATACCGATGATCGAATCTCGGGCAAGTAACATACTGATGACAAAGGGAATAACGTATGTTGTTATGCGGTTTGACCGATAAAAATCTTCGCAGAATATGTAGGAGCCAATATGAGCATCCAGGTTCCGCTATTGGTTATTGACCGAGAATAGTTCTAGGTCATGTCTACATTGTTCTCGAACCCGTAGGGTCCGCACGCTTAAGGTTTCGATGACAGTTATATTATGAGCTTTGATGTACCGAAGGAATTCGGAGTCCCGGATGAGATCGGGGACATGAGAGGAATCTCAAAATGGTCGAGATGTAAAGATCAATATATTGGACGACTATATTCGGACTTCGGAAAGGTTCCGAGTGATTCGGGTATTTTTCGGAGTACGGGAGAGTTACGGGAATTCGCCGGGGAGTATATGGGCCTTATTGGGCCATACAGGAATAGAGGAGAGAGGCCAGAAGGAAGGAGGCCTGCGCCCCCCCTCTGGTCCGAATTGGACAAGGGGGCAGCCCCCTTTTCCTTCTCCCTCTCCTCCTCTTTTCTTCTCCAACAAGGAAAGGAGGAGTCCTACTCCCGGTGGGAGTAGGACTCCCCCCTTGGCACGCCTCCTCCATAGGCCGGCTGCCTCCCCCTTGCTCCTATATATACGGGGGCAGGGGGGCACCCCAAAGACACAACAACAATTGATCCTTGTGATCTATTAGCCGTGTGCGGTGCCCCCCTCCACCATAGTCCTCCTCGATAATATTGTAGCTGTGCTTAGGCGAAGCCCTGCGACGGTAGAACATCAAGATCGTCACCACGCCGTCGTGCTGACGGAACTCTCCCTCGACACTCGGCTGGATCGGAGTTTTAGGGACGTCATCGAGCTGAACGTGTGCTAGAACTCGGAGGTGCCGTAGTTTCGGTGCTTGATCGGTCGGGCCGTGAAGACGTACGACTACATCAACCGCATTGTGCTAACGCTTCCGCTTACGATCTACGAGGGTACGTGGACAACACTCTCCCCTCTCGTTGCTATGCATCACCATGATCTTGCGTGTGTGTAGGAAATTTTTGAAATTACTACGTTCCCTAACAGTGGCATCCGAGCCTAGGTTTTATGCGTTGATGTTATTTGCACGAGTAGAACACAAGTGAGTTGTGGGTGATACAAGTCATACTGGTTACCAGCATGTCATACTTTGCTTCAGCGGTTGAGGGAGTTCTGGACTAGGGGGTGTCTGGATAGCCGAACTATCATCATCGGCCGGACTCCAAGACTATGAAGATACAAGATTGAAGACTTCGTCTCGTGTCCGGATGGGACTTTCCTTGGCGTGGAAGGCAAGCTTGGCGATATGGATATGTAGATCTCCTACCATTGTAACCGACTCTGTGTAACCCTAGCCCTCTCCGGTGTCTATATAAACCAGATGGCTTTAGTCCATAGGACGAACAACAATCATACCATAGGCTAGCTTCTAGGGTTTAGCCTCCTTGATCTCGTGGTAGATCCACTCTTGTAACACACATCATCAATATTAATCAAGTAGGACGTAGGGTTTTACCTCCATCAAGAGGGCCCGAACCTAGGTAAAACATCGTGTCCCTTGTCTCCTGTTACCATCCGCCTAGACGCATAGTTCGGGACCCCCTACCCGAGATCCGCCTGTTTTGACACCGACATTGGTGCTTTCATTGAGAGCTCCTCAGTGTCGTCACTGATAGGCTCGATGGCTTCTTCGATCATCATCAACGACGCAGTCCAGGGTGAGACCTTCCTCCCCGGACAGATCTTCGTATTCGGCGGCTTCGCACTGCGGGCCAATTCGCTTGGCCAACTGGAGCAGATCGAAAGCTACGCCCCTGGCCGTCAGGTCAGATTTGGAAGTTTGAACTTCACGGCTGACATCCGCGGGGACTTGATCCTCGATGGATTCGAGCCACAGCCAAGCGTGCCGCACTGTCACGGCGAGCATGATTTAGCTCTGCAGCCGGACAGTACCCTGGAGGCCGCACTCGAACCCGCTCCGATCTTCAATTCGGAGCCGGCTGCGCAGGTCGAGGACGGATGGCTAGACACCGCCTCGGGGGCTGCAACCTCTACGGCGATAGAGCCGAACACTGACCTTGTCCCTCATGAAGCTCGTGACTCCGAGGTGCCGGACTCCTTGCCGGACTCCGAACCTCCCGTGCCCCCTCCGATCGGATCTGATTGGGCACCGACCATGGAGTTCACCGCAGCGGACATCTTTCAACACTCACCTTTCAGCGACATCTTGAGTTCGCTAAAGTATCTCTCGTTATCAGGAGAGCCCTGGCCGGACTGCGGTCAGGACGGTTGGGATGCGGACGACGAAGAAATTCAAAGCCCACCCACCACCCACTTGGTAGCCACTGTCGACGATCTAACCGACATGCTAGACTACGACTCCGAAGACATCGACAGTATGGACGACGATGCCGGAGACGACCAAGAACCAGCGGCCACCGGGCACTGGAAAGCCACCTCATCATATGACATATACATGGTGGATATCCCAAAGGATGGAAATGGCAAAGGAACAGCGGAGGATGACCCCTCCAAGAAACAGCCTAAGCGCCGGCGTCAGCGGCGCCGCTCTAAATCCCGCCACAGCAAGAATGAAGATTCCGGCACCGGAGATAATAATACACCAGACAGTGCCGAAGACAACCCACTCCAGCAAGATCAAGCGCAGGAGGACGGAGACGCCAGCCCTCATGAGAGAGCGGCAGAAGAAGAGGTAGAGGATTATATGCCTCCCTCCGGAGACGAGGCAAGCCTCGACGATGATCAATTCGTCGTGCCTGAGGATCCCGTCGAACAAGAGCGTTTCAAACGCAGGCTTATGGCCACGGCGAACAGCCTCAAGAAAAAGCAGCAACAGCTTAGAGCTGATCAAGATCTGCTAGCCGACAGATGGACTGAAGTCCTCGCGGCCGAAGAGCATGAGCTCGAACGCCCCTCCAAAAACTACCCTAAACGCAAGCTGCTCCCCCGATTAGAGGAGGAGGCATATGAACCCGCATCACCAGGAGACAATACAGCTGACCGACCACCCCGTGGTCGCGACAGAGAGGCCTCTAGGCCCTTCACTAGACCCGTACCCCGGCATCGCTCGAAAAGCACAAGGCCACAGGGGAACGCTCCGGACTTGCGAGATATATTGGAGGATAGGGCAAGACAATCAAGATCGATCTATGGATCGCGTGGGCGCCCCATGATACGTGACGACAACCGTCGCGCCGGACACAGTAAGTCCGGCCGGGCCAAACAAAATAGACAAAGCTCTTTCGAGCTCCGTCGTGATATCGCCCAGTACAGAGGCGCCGCACACCCACTATGCTTCACAGATGAAGTAATGGATCATCAAATCCCCGAAGGGTTTAAACCCGTGAATATTGAATCTTACGATGGCACAACAGACCCCGCGGTTTGGATCGAAGACTATCTCCTTCACATCCACATGGCCCACGGTGACGATCTTCACGCCATCAAATATCTCCCCCTCAAGCTTAAAGGACCAGCCTGGCATTGGCTTAACAGCTTGCCAGCAGAGTCAATTGGGAGTTGGGAAGACCTGGAAGCCGCATTCCTCGATAACTTCCAAGGCACGTATGTGCGACCACCAGACGCTGATGACCTAAGCCACATAATTCAGCAGCCAGACGAATCGGCCAGACAATTCTGGACACGGTTCTTAACCAAGAAAAACCAAATCGTCGACTGTCCGGATGCGGAGGCTCTTGCAGCCTTCAAGCATAATATCCACGACGAGTGGCTTGCCCGGCACCTGGGACAGGAAAAGCCGAAATCCATGGCAGCCCTCACATCACTCATGACCCGCTTCTGCGCGGGTGAGGACAGCTGGCTAGCACGCAGCAACAACCTCAGCAAAAATTCTGGCAGTCCGGATATCAAGGACCGTAATGGCAGGTCGCGTCGTAACAAAAACAAACGCCGCATTAACGGCGACAATAGTGAGGATACGGCAGTCAATGCCGGATTCAGAGGCTCTAAACCCGGTCAGCGGAAAAAGCCATTCAAAAGAACTACTCCGGGTCCGTCCAATTTGGACCGAATACTCGACCGCTTGTGCCAGATACACGGCACCCCCGAAAAGCCAGCCAACCACACCAATAGGGACTGTTGGGTATTCAAGCAGGCAGGCAAGTTAATTGCCGAAAACAATGACAAGGGGCTGCATAGCGATGACGAGGAAGAGACCCGACCGCCGAACAATAGAGGACAGAAGGGTTTCCCCCCACAGGTGCGGACGGTGAACATGATATACGCAACGCACATACCCAAAAGGGAGCGGAAGCGTGCACTCAGGGATGTATACGCGATGGAGCCAGTTGCCCCGAAGTTCAATCCATGGTCCTCCTGCCCGATCACTTTTGACCGAAGGGACCACCCCACCAGCATCCGCCACGGCGGATTCGCCGCATTGGTCTTAGACCCAATCGTCGATGGATTTCACCTCACCAGAGTCCTGATGGACGGCGGCAGCAGCCTGAACCTGCTTTATCAGGATACAGTGCGCAAAATGGGCATAGACCCCTCAAGGATTAAACCTACCAAGACGACCTTTAAAGGCGTCATACCAGGTGTAGAAGCCAATTGTACAGGCTCAGTTACACTAGAAGTGGTCTTCGGATCCCCGGATAACTTCCGAAGCGAGGAGTTAATCTTCGACATAGTTCCGTTCCGCAGCGGCTATCATGCCCTGCTCGGACGTACCGCGTTTGCAAAGTTCAACGCGGTGCCGCACTACGCATACCTCAAGCTCAAGATGTCAGGCCCTCGAGGAGTCATCACGGTCAACGGAAACACTGAACGTTCTCTCCGCACGGAGGAACATATAGCGGCTCTCGCGGCAGAAGTACAATGCAGCCTCTTAAGGCAATTCTCGAGTTCAGCCGTTAAGCGGCCGGACACAGCTAAGCGCGCCCGGAGTAACCTACAACAAGACCACCTGGCACGTTCCGAGCACACGTAGCAGTGCGGCCCCAACCCCAGCCCCTGTAAAACGTCAAGACAGGTCCTTCACGTACACCATTACGCTATGAAGATACCATGGGCATGGGGAGAGGGGCGCGACCAGATAGGCCCAGACTGCGGCTCAACCACACCAGGGGCTCTCAAGTGTGTCGTTCTTTTTTTTCTTTTTCCTTTTTTTACCCACAGGACCCCGTTCGTCAGAGGCCCTGTCCGGCAGTAGACCTGCCGAACATACGATGCAACAGCCAGGGAAGAAGAAAGGCTACAACGAATATCCAGGTGGTCTCCATTACGAGCATTAAATCTGTTTTATGCACCATTCCGCAGCCTACCCCTGGAGGGGGACATGTTTAACAGTCCCATCCCTTACTTATCGCACCATTTGTATCGTTCTGCACTTACAGCAGTTTTTCTTGAATAAGTAATGCAGCACCTTTTCGCTTCCAATTGCATTTCTCTTTTACACATATGTTCATTTGTGACATGTTGCATCCGTACGTTTTGGTACGGCTAAATACACCAGGGGCTCACGTTTCCCGCATCATGGTGTGATAAGTCTGAACACTTTCACAAGTGCGGCACCCCGAACTTATAGCATTATATGCATCGGCTCCGAATCATGTCTTGGGTCAATAGTTGGGTTTGCCCGGCTCCCATGTTTTGGTACCTTACGTTCCGTTGTATCGGCTAAGGTAGCACTGGGAGAACCACTGCGATTGCGCCCCAGTTGAGCTGGGTTAACGCCTCAGTGGAGAAAGCTAAAACTGACCGTCATGATGAGGCGAGAGCTGGTCGCTGTTCGAGAGGTTTTTTGCGAGTCCCTAAAGACTTATGCCGCTTAGAGCGAGGAGCCGGTTTTTGTCCGGCCCAGGCGTGGATAGCGCCCCAAATTCGGCCTTCCGAAGACTAGGGGCTTCGCCGAAATTTAAAATTATAGAATTCTATGGCTAAGTGAGAGTGTTCAAGCATTATAAGTCCGGTTGCCTTGTTCGTTGTGTTGAGCGCCTCCCTAGATGGACCCAAATATGGGAACAAGAGTGCTCAAATTTATCCCGAACACCCTAGCACTCGTGGCATGGGGGCTGAAGCCGACGACTTGCCATCTCTCAGATTTGATAAACAGCCGCACAGAGGTAATATTTTAAATTAAAATGCGTTGCTTAGCACAAATGAACTAAGTTTTCAGTGCACGGGATAACAAAATGCGAGTCTACTCAAATATTACATCTTCGGAGCACTCACCCGCAATAGTGCGGGCGCCCTTCAGCACACTCTTATAATACATCTCGGGCGCGCAGTGCTCCTTGCCCTGCGGCGGCGGGTCCGTCACGAGCTTCTGGGCATCCAGCTTGCCCCAGTGCACCTTTGCGCGGGCAAGGGCCCGACGGGCACCCTCAATACAAGCGGAGTGCTTGATGACTTCAACCCACGGGCACGCATCCACCAGCCGCTGCGCCAGGCCGAAGTAGCTCCCGGGCATGGCCTCCTTAGGCCATAGCCGAACTATGAGGCCCTTCATGGCCTGTTCGGCCACCTTGTGGAGCTCGACCAGCTGCTTCAGCTGGTCGCTAAGGGGCACTGGATGTCTAACCTCAGCATACTGAGACCAGAAGACCTTCTCCGTCGAGCTCCCCTCCTCGACCTGGTAGAATGCGGCGGCATCGGATACACTGCGAGGAAGATCTGCGAACGTTCCTGGAGAGCTCCGAATTCGGGTAAGTAATAGGTAATTAACACTCACATGCTTACTTTGCATGAAAAATGCCTTACCCGCCGCTATTTTCTTCAATTCCTCGATTTCTTGGAGGGCCTTGTAGGCTTCGGCCTTAGCGGCTTTGTCACTCTCAAGAGCCGTTGCAAGCTCAGACTCTCGAGTCTTCGAGTCACGCTCCAGGCTCTCATGTTTTTTCACGAGATCCTGGAGCTCTTGTTGTACCTCCGCCACCCACGCTTCCTGCTTCTCTCGCTCGGTGCGCTCCGTGGCTGCATTGCGTTCGGCCACGGCCACCGCCTCTTTCAGGGTCGCCACCTTGTTAGTGGCCCCTGCAATACCCACGTTATCATAGTCATTCTTTTTGCAACCAAAATCCTTTTCTGTAAGGTACAATTTTAATAAGGTGTTACTCACCTTCCTTGTCCTCGAGCTGCTTCTTGGCACGGCCGATCTCGTTCTCGGACCGCTCGAGGCTTTCCTTCAAAGTATTGACCACCGCAGTCAGTGTGGCAGAGGTCAGCAGCGCAGCCTGCAATCCCATATTGACATATTTTTTATGACTCCTGCGTATATCTTCTTAAGATCCTTAGTCCGGCTTTTCTTTTCGAACACCGAACCGAGCATCCGGGGCTACTGTCTATGTGGTACTATTTTACATATATCAAAATTCTTACCTCAAAGCCTGTTAGAAGGCTGCTGCAGGCTTCGATCAGCCCGCTCTTGGCGAGCTGCACCTTCTGAATCACCGCACTCATAACAGTGTGGTGTTCCTCTTCGATGGAGGCGCCATTCAGTGCCTCCAGCAAGCTATCCGGCGCCTTCGGTTGGACGGAGGCTGCCGGCGTCACGGTCTTGCCCTTCTTACGAAGGGGCCGCCCGCCGGACTCCGGAGCCACTATGGGATCCGGAGCCGAGTCCGGTGCAAAGTCCGGGAGGTTGTCCTGCGACACCTCCGGGGCCTCCTCCTCCTGGCGGGTCCCTTCTCGGGATCCCACCTCGGCATCGTCCGTGTCACGGGGGGTGGAGGCAGTCGTAAGAGAATCCATATCCGACGCACCTAAGGACCCACTCGGCGAAGCGGGAAGATCGTCCTTGGGCGGACTGCAGGGTTGTATGCGGCATTAGAAAGACACTGTGTGGCAAAATAGAAAAACCATGGAGTTATTCGGGAGTCCGGATACTCACGATCTCGCCAGGGGCTTGGCCCTTGGAGGCCAGTCCTCGTCGTCGTCACTGGCGTTGGCAGAGCAGTCCGGGGGAAGAGTTTTTCCCTTCTTGGACCCTTTGGCCTCCCTCGTTGGGGAGGCCTTCCTTTTCTTCTCTCCCCCGCTGGGGGAGAGGCTCTCTTCTTCTCCTCCTCACCTTGGTGAGAGGAGTCGGCCTAGGAGTTTTCATCTGATAGCACCTGAAAACGGGAACTCTTTCGAGTCCCCGTGGCCTTCTTCTTGGCCTTCTTCTCCGGCACCACGTGGGGAGCCGGAGCCAGCAGCCCCGTTAGGCGGGCGTCCGCTAGGTCCTCTGGCAATGGGGCCGGACAGATAGTCTGTTCGGCCTTCGCCAACCAGTCCTGTCAAAGGTAAAGGGAGTTTAGATCCCGCATAGAGTCAAACTATGGAAAACGAGCATTCTGTAAAGGACAAAATCACTTACCTCGTCAGCCGGACGCTGCGAGCTGAATCCGCAATCTTCGGTAGTGGATGCGGGAGCCTCGGCGCCCTTGAACAGCACCTTCCAGACATCTTCGTACATAGTGTCGAAGAGCCCGCTCAGAGTCTGGTGCTGCGCCAGATCGAACTCCCACATGCTGAAACCCCGTCATTGGCACGGGAGAATCCGGCGGATGAGCATGACCTGGACTATGTTGACAAGCTTGAGCTTCTTGTCCACCAGCTTTTGGATACAGGCTTGGAGTCCGGTCAGCTCCTCCGAATCACCCCAGATTCGGCCACTCTCTTTCCAGGAGGTGAGCCGTGTAGGGATGCCGGATCTGAATTCGGGGGCCGCTGCCCATTCAGGGTCACGCGGCTCGGTGATGTAGAACCACCCCGATTGCCACCCCTTAATGGTTTCCACGAAAGTGCCCTCCAGCCAAGTGATGTGGGACATCCTACCCACCATGGCGCCTCCGCACTCCGCTTGGCTTCCCTTCACAACCTTCGGCTTGACACTGAAGGTCTTGAGCCACAAGCCGAAGTGAGGCTGGATGCAGAGGAAGGCCTCACACGCGACGATAAACACCGAGATGTTGAGGATGAAATTCGGGGCAGAGATCGTGGAAATCCAGGCCGTAGTAGAACATGAGCCCCCAGACAAAGGGATGGAGTGGGAAGCCCAGTCCGCAGAGGAAATGGGGAAGAAATACTACCCTCTCATGGGGCCTGGGGGTGGGGATGAGCTCTCCCTCGTCGAGGAGCCGGTGCGCGATGTCGCTGGACAAATATCCGGCGTTGCGCAGCTTCTGGATCTGCCCCTCCGTGACAGAGGAGGCCATCCACTTGCCTCCCGCTCCGGACATAGTTGGAGAAGGTTGAGGTGAGAAGTGCGGACTTGGGCGCTGGAGCTCGAGTTCGCGGAGATGCATAAGCCAAGTAGGAAGAAGGCGCAGGTAAAAGGGTTGGATCTTTATCCCCTTATATGGGCGGACAAAAACATGTGTCCCTACCGGCCTGGTAAAACTCTCTTATCTCCCAAGCGCCGCAATCAATGGTGCGGTTGGGTTACCCACGTCTGTATTGATAGGAATCCCGGAATAAGGGGAACACGATCTCTGCTTCGACAAGACGTGCCAAGGAAACCGCTTCGCTAAACGCGCTGAGGTGGTACAATAAAAACGATTCTAGTAAAGGCTTGGTAGTGGTGTGATGTCACGCCGCAAAATACGTCAGCAGATTGAACTTGTGTAATATTATTCTCTCTACTGTGGTGCATGGAATTTATTTTTGCAGAGCCGGACACTATCCTGGTGTTCACAATCTTCTATAAATTATTCGGAGGAAGAACCCGCCTTGCAATGCCGAAGACAACATGCGCGTCGGACTCGTCATCATTGAAGCCTAGTTCAGGGGCTACCGAGGGAGTTCCGGACTAGGGGGTGTCCGGATAGCCGAACTATCATCATTGGCCGAACTCCAAGACTATGAAGATACAAGATTGAAGACTTCGTCCCGTGTCCGGATGGGACTTTCCTTGGCGTGGAAGGCAAGCTTGGCGATACGGATATGTAGATCTCCTACCATTGTAACCGACTCTGTGTAACCCTAGCCCTCTCCGGTGTCTATATAAACCGGATGGCTTTAGTCCATAGGACGAACAACAATCATACCATAGGCTAGCTTCTAGGGTTTAGCCTCCTTGATCTCGTGGTAGATCCACTCTTATAACACACATCATCAATATTAATCAAGCAGGATGTAGGGTTTTAACTCCATCAAGAGGGCCCGAACCTGGGTAAAACATCGTGTCCCTTGTCTCCTGTTACCATCCGCCTAGACGCACAGTTCGGGACCCCCTACCCGAGATCCGCCGGTTTTGACACCGACAGCGGTATTGTTGGATGAAGCGGCCCAGACCGACATTACGCGTACACTTACGCGAGACTGGTTTTACCCCTGTGCTTCGCACACAGGTGACTAGCGGGTGTCTGTTTCTCCAACTTTAGTTGAACCAAGTGTGGCTACGCTCGGTCCTTGAGAAGGTTAAAACAGCACTAACTTGACGAACTATCGTTGTGGTTTTGATGCGTAGGTAAGAACGGTTCTTGCTCAGCCCGTAGCAGCCACGTAAAATTTGCAACAACAAAGTAGAGGACGTCTAACTTGTTTTTGCAGGGCATGTTGTGATGTGATATGGTCAAGACGTGATGAGATATAAGTTGTTGTATGAGATGATCATGTTTTGTTGAAGTTATCGGCAACTGGCAGAAGCCCTATGGTTGTCTCTTTGTTGCAAAAGATGCAAGTGCCAAATAATTGCTTTACTTTATCACTATACAATAGCAATAGTTGCAAGAGCAATAGTTGGCGAGACGACCATGTGACGACACATTGATATAGATCAAGATGATGAAGATCATGGTGTCGTGCCGGTAACGATAGAGATCATGACAGTACTTTGGAGATGGAGATCAGAAGCACAAGATGATGATGGCCATATCATATCACTTATATTGATTGCATGTGATGTTTATCTTTTATACATCTTATTTTGCTTAGTTTGACGGTAGCATTTTAAGATGATCTCTCACTAAATTATCAAGAAGTGTTCTTTGTGAGTATGCACCGTTGCAAAAGTTCTTCGTGCTGAGACACCACGTGATGATCGGGTGTGATAGGCTCTACGTTCAAATACAACGGGTGCAAAACAGTTGCACATGCGGAATACTCAGGTTAAACTTGACGAGCCTAGCATATAACAGATATGGCCTCGGAACACGGAGACCGAAAGGTCGAGCGTGAATCATATAGTAGATATGATCAACATATTGATGTTCACTGTTGAAACTACTCCATCTCACGTGACGATCGGACATGGTGTAGTTGATATGGATCACGTAATCACTTAGAGGATTAGAGGGATGTCTATCTAAGTGGGAGTTCTTAAGTAATATGACTAATTGAACTTAAATTTATCATGAACTTAGTCCTGGTAGTATTTTGCAAATTATGTTGTAGATCAATAGCTTGCATTGTTGCTTTCATATGTTTATTTTGATATGTTCCTAGAGAAAATTGTGTTGAAAGATGTTGGTAGCAATGATGCGGATTGGATCCGTGATCTGAGGTTTATCCTCATTGTTGCACAGAATAATTATGTCCTTAAGGCACCGCTAGGTGACAGACCTATTGCATGAGCAGGTGCAGACGTTATGAACGTTTGGCTAGCTCAATATGATGACTACTTGATAGTTTTGTGCACCATTCTTTATGGCTTAGAACCGGGACTACAAAATGTTTTTGAAACGTCATGGAACATATAAGATGTTTCAAGAGATGAAATTGGTATTTCAGACTCATGCCCGTGTCAAGAGGTATGAGACCTTTGACAAATACTTCGCCTAAAAGATGGAGGAGAATTGCTCAACTAGTGAGCAAGTACTTAGATTTCTGAGTACTACAATCGCTTGAATCAAGTGGGAGTTAATCTTCCAGATAAGATAGTGATTGACAGAGTTCTCTAGTCACCATCACCAAGTTAGTAGAACTTTGTGATGAACTACAGTATGCAAGGGATGACGAAAACGATTCCCGAGCTCTTCGTTATGTTGAAATCGACGAAGGTAGAAATCAAGAAAGAGCATCAAGTGTTGATGGTTGACAAGATCACTAGTTTCAAGAAAAGGGCAAAGGGAAAGAAAGGGAAACTTCAAGTAGAATGACAAGCAAGTTGTCACTCCTGCGAAGAAGCCCAAAGCTGGACCAAAGCCTGAAACTGAATGATTATACTGCAAAGAAAATGGTCACTGGAAGTGGACATGCCCTGAATATTTGGTGGATAAGAAGGATGGCAAAGTGACCAAGGGTATATTTGATATACAGGTTATTGATGTGTACCTTACTAGTGTTTATAGTAACCCCTGAGTATTTGATACTTGTTCGGTTGCTACATATTAGTAACTCGAAACAGGAGTTACAGAAGAAACAGAGACTAGTTGAGGGTGAAGTGACGATGTGTGTTGGAAGTGGTTCCAAGATTGATATGATCATCATCGCACACTCCCTATACTTTCGGGATTAGTGTTAAACCTAAATAAATGATATTTGGCATTTGCGTTGAGCATGAATATGATTTGGTCATGTTTATTGCAATGCGGTTATTCATTTAAAGTCAAAGAATAATTGTTATTCCGTATACATGAATAAAGCCTTCGATGGTCATACACCCAATGAAAAATAGTTTGTTGGATCTCGATCGTAGTGATACACATAATCATAATATTGATGCCAAAAGATGCTTGATAATGATAGTGCAACTTATTTGTGGCACTGTCGTTTGGGTCATATCGGTGTAAAGCGCATGAAGAAACTCCATAAAGATGGATTTTTGGAATCACTTGGTTATGAATCATTTGATGCTTGCGAACCGTGCCTTATGGGCAAGATGACTAAAACTCCGTTCTCCGGAACAATTGGAAATAATACATACTGATGTATGAGTGGAGAATCATCGTAACAAGAAAATAAAGTTTCTACGATCTGATCGTGGAGGAGAATATTCGAGTTACGAGTTTGGTCTTCAATTAAAACAATGTGGAATAGTTTCACAAACTCATGCCACCTGGAACACCACAGCTTAATGGTGTGTCCGAACGTCATAACCGTACTTTATTGGATATAGTGCAATCTATGATATCTCTTATCGGTTTACCACTATTGTTTTGGGATTATGCATTAGATACAGTTGCATTCACTTTAAATAGGGCACCATCGAAATCCGTTGAGACAACGCCTTATGAACTGTGGTTTGGCAAGAAACCAAAGTTGTCGTTTCTTAAAGTTTGGGGCTGTGATGCTTATGTGAAAAAGTTTCAACCTGATAAGCTCGAACCCAAATCGGAGAAGTGCGTCTTCATAGAATACCCAAGGGTAAATATTGGGTACACCTTCTATCACAGATCCAAAAGCAAGATTCGTTGCTAAGATGGATCCTTTCTAGAGAAGGAGTTTCTCTCGAAAGAAGTGAGTGGGAGGAAAGTAGAACTTGATAAGGTAATTGTACCTTCTCCCAAATTGGAAAGTAGTTCATCACAGAAATCAGTTCCAGTGATGCCTACACCGATTAGTGAGGAAGTTAATGATGATGATCATGAAGCTTCAGATCAAGTTACAACTGAACCTCGTAGGTCTTCCAGAATAAGATCCGCACAAAAGCAATACGGTAATCCTATTCTAGAAGTCATGTTACTAGACCATGATGAACCTACGAACTATGAGGAAGCGATGATGATCCCAGATTCCGCGAAATGGTTTGAGGCCATGAAATCTGAGATGGGATCCATGTATGAGAACAAAGTATGGACTTTGGTGGAGTTGCCCGATGATCGGCAAGCCATAGAAAATAAATGGATCTTCAAGAGGAAGACGGACACTGATAGTAGTGTTACTATCTGCTAAGCTCGACTTGTTGCGAAAGGTTTTCGACAAGTTCAAGGTGTTGAATACGATGAGATTTTCTCACTCGTATCGATGCTTAAGTCTGTCCGAATCATGTTAGTAATTGCCACATTTTATGAAATCTGGCAAATGGATGTCAAAACTACATTCTTTAATGGATTTATTAAAGAAGAGTTGTATATGATGCAACCAGAAGGTTTTGTTAATCCTAAAGGTACTAACAAAATGTGCAAGCTCCAACGATCCATCAATGGACTCGTGCAAGCATCTCGGAGTTGGAATATACGCTTTGATGAGTTGATCAAAGCATATGGTTTTATACAGACTTTTGGAAAAGCCTATATTTACAAGAAAATGAATGGGAGCTCTGTAGCATTTCTGATATTATATGAGCAAGACATATTGTTGATTGGAAATGATATAGAATTTCTGGATAGCATAAAAGGATACTTGAATAAAAAGTTTTTCAATGAAAGACCTCGGTGAAGCTGCTTACATATTGAGCATCAAGATCTATTGAGATAGATCAAGACGCTTGATAAGTTTTTCAATAAGTACATACCTTGTCAAGATTTTGAAATAGTTCAAAATGGAACAATCAAAGAAAGAGTTCTTGCCTGTGTTGCAAAGGTGTGAAATTGAGTAAGACTCAAGACCCGACCACGACAGAAAATAGAAAGAGAATGAAAGTCATTCCATATGCATCAGTCATAGGTTCTATAAAAGTATGCCATGCTATGGACCAGACCTATTGTATACTCTGCCCTGGTTTGGCAAGGGAGTACAATAGTGATCTAGGAGTAGATCACTGGACATTGGTCAAAATTATCCTTAGTAGAATAAGGATATGTTTCTCGATTATGGAGGTGATAAAAGAGTTCATCATAAAGAGTTACATCGATGCAAGCTTTTACACCGATCCAGATGACTCTAAGTCTCAATCTGGATACATATTGAAAGTGGGAGCAATTAGCTAGAGTAGCTCCGTGCAAAGCATTGTAGACATAGAATATTTGCAAAATACATACTACTCTGTAATATGACAGACCCGTTGACTAAACTTCTCTCACGAGCAAAACATGATCATACCTTAGTACTCTTTGGGTGTTAATCACATAGCGATGTGAACTAGATTATTGACTCTAGTAAACCTTTTGGGTGTTGATCACATGACGATGTGAACTATGGGTATTAATCACATACAGATGTGAATATTGGTGTTAAATCACATGATGATGTGAACTAGATTATTGACTCTAGTGCAAGTGGGAGACTAAAGGAAATATGCCCTAGAGGCAATAATAAAGTTATTATTTATTTACTTATATCATGATAAATGTTTATTATTCATACTAGAATTGTATTCCGGAAACATAATACATGTGTGAATACATAGACAAACATAGTGTCACTAGTATGCCTCTACTTGACTAGCTCGTTAATCAAAGATGGTTAAGTTTCCTAACCATAGACATGAGTTGTCATTTGATTAACGGGATTACATCATTAGGAGAATGATGTTATTGACTTGACCCATTCCGTTAGCTTAGCACTTGATCGTTTAGTATGTTGTTGTTGCTTTCTTCATGATTTATACATGTTCCTATAACTATGAGATTATGCAACTCCCGTTTACCGGAGGAATACTTTGGGTGCTACCAAACGTCACAACGTAACTGGGTGATTATAAAGGAGTACTACAAGTGTTTCCAAAGGTACATGTTGGGTTGGCGTATTTCGAGATTAGGTTTTGTCACTCCGATTGTCGAAGAGGTATCTCTGGGCCCTCTCGGTAATGCACATCACTATAAGCCTTGCAAGCAATGTAGCTAATGAGTTAGTTACGAAATGATGTATTACGTAACGAGTAAAGAGACTTGCCAGTAACGAGATTGAACTAGGTATTGGATACCGACGATCGAATCTCGGGCAAGTAACATACCGATGACAAAGGGAATAACGTATGTTGTTATGCGGTTTGACCGATAAAGATCTTCGCAGAATATGTAGGAGCCAATATGAGCATCCAGGTTCCGCTATTGGTTATTGACCGGAAACATGTTTCGGTCATGTCTACATTGTTCTCGAACCCGTAGGGTCCGCACGCTTAAGGTTTCGATGACAGTTTTATTATGAGTTTATGAGTTTTGATGTACCGAAGGAGTTCGGAGTCCCGGATGAGATCCGGGACATGACGAGGAGTCTCGAAATGGTCGAGACGTAAAGATCGATATATTGGACGACTATATTCGGACTTCGGAAAGGTTCCGAGTGATTCGGGTATTTTTCGGAGTACCGGAGAGTTATGGGAATTCGCCGGGGAGTATATGGGCCTTATTGGCCATACGGGAATAGAGGAGAGAGGCCAAAAGGAAGGAGGCCTGCGCCCCCCCTCTGGTCCGAATTGGACAAGGGGGGCAGCCCCCTTTTCCTTCTCCCTCTCCTCCTCTTTTCTTCTCCAACAAGGAAAGGAGGAGTCCTACTCCCGGTGGGAGTAGGACTCCCCCCTTGGCGCGCCTCCTCCATAGGCCGGCCGCCTCCCCCCTTGCTCCTATATATACGGGGGCAGGGGGGCACCCCAAAGACACAACAACAATTGATCCATGAGATCTATTAGCCGTGTGCGGTGCCCCCCTCCACCATAGTCCTCCTCGATAATATTGTAGCGGTGCTTAGGCGAAGCCCTGCGACGGTAGAACATCAAGATCGTCACCACGCCGTCGTGCTGACGGAACTCTCCCTCGACACTCGGCTGGATCGGAGTTCGAGGGACGTCATCGAGCTGAACGTGTGCTAGAACTCGGAGGTGTCGTAGTTTCGGTGCTTGATCGGTCGGGCCGTGAAGACGTACGACTACATCAACCGCGTTGTGCTAACGCTTCCGCTTACGGTCTACGAGGGTACATGGACAACACTCTCCCCTCTCGTTGCTATGCATCACCATGATCTTGCGTGTGCATAGGAAATTTTTGAAATTACTACGTTCCCTAACATTGGATGCCCTGGAGATCCACTGGAGTGAGGAGGGAGGCGAGAAAGGAGAAGAATGCTGCTGTCTAGGAGGGTAAATGGGGATGTTTCACCCTTCAATCATTGAGTTGAGGCCAGGAAGAGTTACTGGAGGTGCAAGGGGACTCTGAGGGGCTGTGGTAAAAAGTTGAGGTCATGGAGAAAAGTGGAAGTGGTCAAAACAGGGGTTTTAGTAAAATGGCAGAAGGTGTTTGTTGGTGGTTTGGACAAGAATATGAACTCCTATTGTCATGAGGATTGACAGGGTCAAATGGCATGAGATAATAATAGGTTCCACCAAGGTTGAGTCCATTTGGGCAAAGTTGTCAATGCAACTTTTGTAAACCCTAGAAATCAACAGAAACGGACTTGCTTAGATCTATCTAAGCTAAACTCTTCTCCTTGGTGCACCACTAGGTGTAGTGTCATCATTTGAGATTCTGAACATGTCCACAAAAGTTGAGATCAAAAGGAGATAGTTTCCAATGTAGAGTTGTTCAAATTTGGTTCTGGACAGGAAGGGTTTTGGGGCACTTTGATCAAGTTAACTTGTTCTCCAACTTGTTCTACTTGGTATAGATGATTTATTAGACCATTGTAGCATGTGGACGAAGCTTGAGAGTATTTGGACAAGTTTTCTAATGCAAAGTTGTTCAAACTTGAAAAAGGACAGAAATGGTTTTGACAGGGTTTCATGGGGTTATACTATTCTCCATGACATGAGACTTGTCAAGATCATCAAAGCTGTCATATGTGACATGATAGAATTTTCTTGGAATTTTTGGAGAATGTTTCCTTTGTAAATATTTCAAAAGCTTGAAATATCCAGAAAGGGTTTTTGAGGGATTTGACCAATATTTTGAACATGAGCATGTGTTGAAACTCTTATATATGGACAGTATATGTCCATTGGGTTTCCCTAAATTTTCACAAATATTTTAAAGTATTAAAATAATTTTAACCTATTAAAGACCATTTCTGGCCTAAAGAAAATCCTTTAAATAAAATAATAAAATAAGTTTTAAAATTATATTTTTGGGGTTTATGGGTGTCCTATATCTAATAGGAGTCAAATATATTTTTGTAAAGATTTTTACTGCCCTTAATTAAGTACTTGCAGTGCAAATCTCAATTCATGGGTTTTTGGAAAACTAATTTTTGAAAATACTATTTGTCCAAATTATGTTTCTAAGAAATTATTTTTATGTCCTATACACATGGCATGATCATTGGGCAAGGTTTTTGGATCAAGGAGAAGGAGTATAAGAGTTGGAGGATTTATTTGATTTTTAGAGCACTTGCAAACAACAGACAAAAATCAAATCAAGCAAAGACCAAAACACACAAAAGTTTTTTGTCAAACCACAATTTATCATGATTTATTACCTTAAGTGTTGTGCCATGAAAATCAGGGTGTGACATATCATTTTGGCAAGGACAAGTGCAATCAACTTCCACATCTTGCACTAGTTCAAGGAGTCACAAACCTTGTTGTTGGTAAGACAAGGGACAAGGTAACCTAATGCTTTCATGGACATCATCTTGTGTGAGCATCACTCTATGTCTATGGATATCCTTGTTTGTTCCTTGTGGGACTAACTCGTGTAGATATTGAAAGTGCAAATTACTCCAATGGATTTCTCCAAATGATCTACATCAACATTGAGCATCCACATCTTCAACATCTATGTCGGTGTCAAAACCGGCGGATCTCGGGTAGGGGGTCCCGAACTGTGCGTCTAGGCGGATGGTAATAGGAGACAAGGGACACGATGTTTTACCCAGGTTCGGGCCCTCTTGATGGAGGTAAAACCCTACATCCTGCTTGATTAATATTGATGATGTGTGTTACAAGAGTAGATCTACCACGAGATCAAGGAGGCTAAACCCTAGAAGCTAGCCTGTGGTATGATTGTTGTTCGTCCTACGGACTAAAGCCATCCGGTTTATATAGACACCGGAGAGGGCTAGGGTTACACAGAGTCGGTTACAATGGTAGGAGATCTACATATCCCTATCGCCAAGCTTGCCTTCCACGCCAAGGAAAGTCCCATCCAGACACGGGACGAAGTCTTCAATCTTATATCTTCATAGTCTTGGAGTCCGGCCGATGATGATAGTTCGGCTATCCGGACACCCCCTAGTCCAGGACTCCCTCAGTAGCCCCTAAACCAGGCTTCAATGACGATTAGTCCGGCGCGCATATTGTCTTCGGCATTGCAAGGCGGGTTCCTCATCCAAATAATTTATAGAAGATTGTGAACACCAGGATAGTGTCCAGCTCTGCAAAATAAATTCCACGTACCACCGTAGAGAGAATAATATTTACATAAGTTCAATCTGCTGACGTATTTGGTGGCGTGACGTCACTCCACTACCAAGCCTTTTCTTGAATCATTTTTATTGTGCCACCTCAGCGTGATTAGCGAAACGGTTTCCTTGGCATGTCTTGTCGAGGCAGAGATCGTGTTCCCCTTATTCCAGGATTCTCATAAATACGGACGTGGGTAACCCAACCGCGCCCGTTTCCACACCCCCTCCATCGAAGGCGGGTTCCAAACGGTCACGGGGACAGCTCTTGGTATTCTTCCTCTTTATAATGAGACCAAGGCCCGTTCTTTTTCTTCAATCCTCAATCGAATCCGCCTCTCGCCCCAAGTTCCAACACCCAGGGCTCCAGATTCGGGTACTTTCGACCTTCGACAATGTCCGGCTCCGACCTACGAGGCCGGTGGATGCCCTCTTCCGTCACGGAAGAGGACGTGCTAAAGCTGAGAGACGCCAGGTACTTGACCTACGAGATTTCGCATAGGTTGCCTGCCCGAGGGCAAGTTATTCCTACTCCCGAGCCCGGCGAGAGCGTCGTGTTCGTGTCTCACCTCCGTCGGGGTTTAGGCTTCCCGATGGATCCCTTCGTGAGGGGGCTCATGTTTTACTATGGGCTGGAATTCCATGACTTGGCTCCGGAGTCCATCCTCCACATCTCATCATTCATTGTCGTCTGCGAAGCCTTCCTCCGCACTACCCCTCACTTCGGCTTGTGGCTCAAAACCTTCAACGTGGAGCCGAAGATGATAGAGGGGCGTCAGGCAGAGTGCGGAGGGGCGGTTATAAGCAAGAGGGCCGATGCTCCATGGCCCGAGGGCTCTTTTCAGGAGGAGCTCGGCTTGTGGCAACAGGAGTGGTTCTATATCACCGCTCCCAGGGGCAGCAGGCAGAGGCCGCCGCCCGTCTTCCGCTCGGGCCCTCCACAACGGCTGACGTCATGGGTCAACAAGGGGCTTAACTGGGGGCCGTCCAAAGACGTACCCCTGTTGCAGGACCGGATTCGAGGCCTCCAAGAAAGGGAGATTAATCTGGTCGTAGTGGCACAGGTTATGCTGATTCGGCGCCTTCTGCCCTGCAAACGTCGCCCCCTCCGCCTGTGGGAATTTAATCCGGAGGGGCCACGAGCTCTCCAACACTTCATGGGTTTGACACCCGCGGAGATGTACAAACTGTTCTTCGGATCGCAAGAGATGCGTCCGGACTTGACCGAGGACGCTGGCCTAAGCTGCAATCGCCCGGATACTCAAGTAAGTAGCCCTGTGTCCGGACATATTGTCCATTTATTTATCATGGGTTTGCCTTTTAACCAGCTATCCCTTGGACAGGAATGGATAGCGCAAGCAAAACTGATACGGTGTCCGGCCCCCCTCCCTGAGACCACGCCGGATCCCGTGTTAGTCAAAATGTTGGAGGTTGCGCCTTCGGAGGAGAGCGAAGGAGGGCACAGGGAAACTACCACCTCTGCCAAGGAGGCCTTCAATAAGGGGGGAATCAAGAATCCCTCCTTCCAGGGGGAGAAGAGGACCCCTTCCAAAGACCGGAGGCCAAGGCCTCAAAGCGGGGAAGGAAATCTGCGCCGGAAGGTCCTGCGCCAGGAAGAGCCCTAGCCACACAGTCTCCCCATAGGAATCAGCCCTCCAGCGAGCCGTAAGTAAAAAAGGGGGAATTTTGTAGTAGGGAACGCCCCTATATTATTTCCAAAGGTAACCGAAGTTTTCACCTTGTAGTTCGGATCTCAGGCCATCTCAGCAGAGCTCATCTTCGGGGGACCTTCGTCCGGAGATGATGGAGAGCGAGACGCCTCCATCTGCCGCCCCGTCGGGGGGGGGGGACGACCCTAAGGTGTCGTCATGGAGGGTCTCCCCGAGTCCGGTGGGGCCGGAGAGTCCGGCACCCATAGGAGTACGGCCGGTGGAGCTGCAGGATTTGCTCAAGAGGGCGTCTATCTCGGAAGATCACCACACATTAATGAGTATGGTGATTGAGAGGATCTCATCCGCCGAAAGCGGGTTGTATGAGGCCGTCGGAAGTTTGCTGACGGGGTTTGAGGTACGCAAAAAATGACATACCTTTTGACAGTTTTGCACATGGAGTGCGCCCTGTATAGATAGTAGCCCCTGAGACTTGGTATGCTGTCGAAAGCGATAGCATGCCGAGGATCATAATCTCAGTTATAGAATGTCGCCTTTCCTATGCAGGTGGCGGAACGTTCGGTGGCCAGCCGGACTGATGGAGTTGCCGAACTGAAGAGGCAACTCGATGTTGCGGATGCGGACATCGCGCTGGTCAATAAACGACTTAATGAGTCGCAAGGTAGGTGGTTGCTCCGCGGTTGCCTAGTAAGGGAGCTGATGCCCGTTCCTTACAATTTGTATGCTTGATGCAGATGGTGCCGCTGCTGTGGAAGACCTTCGAGCAGAGCTTGCTCGAGCCAAGGAGAAAGCCAGGAAAAGTGATGCGGCTGCCTCGAAGGCAGCGGAAGAGCTAAAAGCCGAAAAGGCTGCTCACTGCCGAAGCAGGGAGGAGATGGCCGGAATGGCCGCGAAATTAAAAGATGCTGCCGACCGCTATGAGGTTCTTGAAAGAGAACGCCGAGCGGAGCAAGAGGACCTGAAGAAGGCCGCCGCCGAAGCCAAGGATGCCCGTGGTGTGATGCGGGCTATGAAGGAGGAACTGCGTCAGGCCGGAGACATTGCGGGTGGAAAGCCCTTCATACTGCGTAGGAAGTTTACGGATCCGAAGTATGCTCAGTTGGGCCAATTGTGTGGTGCGGAGGATCCTTATCTGGATTTGGCGGCAAGTGCGGCGGACGCAGTCGTGCACTTCCGAAGCCAGAAGGATAACGAAATGGAAGAGCTTTTATGGTCTCAATTCCATAGTCCGGAGCGTCCACTCCCGTTGGCTGATCGGCTGGCTGAGTGGGCTGAGCTGAATAGATTGTCCGAACTTGCCATGATGGATGTGGTCGCTCATCTGTGGCCGGAAAGGCCCAAGCCGAAGAGTTATTTTAGCTTGTTGCAGGAATTCCTTGGGGCGGTGTCTCATGTCAAGGCGATGAAGCGGTCGGCATGCATAGAAGGTGCACGGATGGCTCTCGCCCGTGTGAAGAGATACTGGGCGGAGATGGATGCCATCGCTGTTGCATCCCGGGGTTCGTACAAAAGCCGATTACCCGCCGAGCACTATTTTGAGGAAGTCCTGCAGGGCGCTCGTTTAATAGAGTCACAGTGCTCGAAAGATGTCATGTTCAAATGACGTGTATGATTTGTGAGATCATGTTTATAATGCAATAGCTTTTTATACTTGTGCGTTCAAGTATTGAACTATCTCCTGTGCGGCCGTATATGTATGTATAACCTGAAAGATGGCAGTATTTGGCTTCAGCCCCCACGCACATGGTGCGGGGGTGTTTGCAAAAAGAAAAGCGCTTTTTCACACTTAATCCAACGTCTTGGTCCTTTGAAGGAGGTGATAGCGTAGCAAACTAGGCAACCGGACTATAATGCTTTATCACTTTCACTTAGCCATAGGAGCTCGATGGTGGGGCTACTATATAGCCCCTAGAGGCACCGCGCTCTCCGAACTCGGGGCGCGTATGTGCCTGACCGGGAAGCGGTCCTTCGTCAAAGCGGAGGAATTCTAAACATTCCAATAGTCGATCGAGTGGTTGACCAGTCTCTCGCTATATCATGACAGTCAGTTTTCGGCTTTCTCTACTGAGGTGCTCGCCCGGCCGAACCGGGGCACAATCGCAGTAGTTCTCCTGGTGCCGCGTTAGCCGATGGAGCGGAACGTAAGGCAGCAAAACACAGGAGCCGGGCAAACCCAACATTTGACCAAAGACATGATTCGGAGCTGATGCATATAAGGCCTAACTCGAGACGCCGAACACTCCCTGAGGTGTTCGGTCTTTATGATACCGGGCAGAACAATGCCCTAAGCCCCTAGTGTCCAGGTACAGGCGGGAACTTCTGACGCGGCCGATGCCAAAACGCCAGCCTCCTCCTCGGTTATGGTAGAAAACCGGGGGATGTGTATCAACAAGAGACAGTAAGAAAGGTTTACGCAGGGTCTTAATCTGAAAAGAATCCTTGCAACGGGTCCCTGCTGCACGTCTGCGCCTGTGTCTCCGTTGTGCTGTATCCTGGACGGGTGTAGCACGTGCTTCATCTGTAAAAGAGAAGGACTTAGTTTGGAAGAAATATCGTGCAAAGGATGTATTGAAAATAAAGTATAATTTGGAAGATGAATAAAGTTGAGCTTTATTGGCTCTCATCGTTTATACGCGCAGCCCCTTGTAAAGGGGTATGCGGCTGGGAAGCCCCTTGTTTATTTACGCCGGACTCGCCTAACCGTGTCCGAGGTCTGAATGACCTGTTTTTAGGGGCTTTGACCTGCAAGGTCGGATTAGTGTGTGGCTGTCAAGGCGGCCTCACGTTCTCCGTGGTCGAGGAACACTCGGAGTTACTCTTTAATGAGATTATGCCGCGTGGACCGGGCATTTTAAGCGTAAGAGACGTGTAATGTGGTATTGCGTTAAAGCGGGCGAAAGCTTCGCGTCCCAGTAGTGCTTGAGGGCCACTGTGAAATGGGGCGATATGGAGAGTGAGCTTTTCGCGACGGAGGTTGTCGGATGAACCGAACACAACCTCTAGTGGTACAGAGCCTGTTCAATTGGCTTAAAGGCCTGGCGTCACTCCTTTGAAGGAAGTGCTGCTACGGCGAATTTTGGTAGGGTCTATCCCCATTCTGCGGACGGTGTCCTAGTATGGCAGGTGCCGCACTGTGTTTTCGTGTTATCACATGAAGTGAGTTCACTGTTTTGACTTCTAGTGGGAAAGTCTTCTGTTTTCCGGCGTGCTGCTTGTGGGGTTCGTCGTCATCTTCGCTTGGTGTGTCGAGCCCCTTGCGTTCGGCATTAAGTCGGTCGGACTATTTGAAGACCCAACAATCTCTGTGGGTATGGTTTGCAGGCTTCCCGGAGGTACTATGTATTTGACATAGCCTATCCAGAATTTTGTTTAGGTTGGATAGCTCGTCGTTGTTGTCCTTGAGGGGCAGTGCTTTATTATTTGGCCGAGAGCTTTTGAATCCGGCGTTGACCGCCGTGCTATTTGGGCCATTTTCCTTATTCCGACGCTGATCTTTTCTGCGTCATGATTTCCCATTTCCATCCCTGACTTCGGATGTACTCGGGTCGTTGGTGCTGCATCTAGCCAGCCAGCTATCTTCCCCCCCCCCCCACAAAAGCGGGTCATGAGGCTTGTTAGTGCGGCCATTGTTCTTGGTTTTTCCTGGCCGAGGTGTCTGGCGAGCCATTCGTCTCGGACGTTGTGCTTAAAGGCTGCTAAGGCTTCGGCGTCCGGACAGTCAACTATTTGGTTCTTTTTGGTGAGGAACCTGTTCCAGAATTTGCGTGCTGACTCTCCGGGCTGTTGAGTTATGTGACTTAAATCGTCTGCATCCGGAGGGCGGACATAAGTCCCCTGAAAATTTGCTCGAAATGCATCCTCGAGCTCTTCCCAACTTCCAATGGTATTTTCTGGGAGGCTTTTGAGCCAATGCCGAGCTGGCCCTTTGAGCTTGAGGGGTAGGTATTTTATGGCATGGAGATTGTTTCCTCTCACCATATGTATGTGTAGGATATAATCCTCAATCCAGACTCCGGGGTCTGTTGTTCCGTCATATGCCTCTATGTTTACGGGTTTGAATCCCGCTGGAAATTCATGATCCAGTACCTCGTCGGTGAAACATAGTGGGTGTGCGGCGCCCCTGTATTTGGGTGTGCCGTTGTCTTCAAACGCTCGGCGGGTTGTGTTGCTTCCTGGAGTCTTCTTTTTTGGCCCATAGATAGACCTGACCGGGTCATCCTTTTTCCGAGGATCTTTATGCTGATCGTGTGCCGGCTTGTGTGCGGAGCCCCTTGCTGCTCTTAGCCTGTCATCTGGTCGTCTATCCGGCCAGGCGGCCTCTTTCTTTTTTGACTGCGGGGGCTCTAAGGCCTCCTCGTCGAATTCGGGCAACAGCTTGCGCTTCGGGTAGCTCTTTGCCTGGCGACTAGCGTCATATTTATCTGCGGTATTGAGTACTTTGCTCCATCTCATTCTGAGTGCGTCCTCTGCTGTTTTGAGCTTCCGCTTTTGCTTCTTCAAACTTCTTGCAGTAGCGACGAGCCTTTTATGAAGGTTCTTATGCTCTGGTGATGTGTTCGGCATGAGATCGTCTAGGCTCTTGCTTTCGTCGGGGATGGGTTGCTTGTCCAGTTCATCATATTCGGATGGTTGCTTGGTGGCATGTTCGCCGTCCACTGCTTTGCCCTGCTCTAGGGCCGGGTCCGTATGGGTGCCGTTTTTATCGAGGCGGGACTTCGGGCGGCGCTTGCGTCGCCATTTTGGTTGTTTGTTGGGGGAGTTGTCCTTCGCCACGTCCCGTTGTTCCTCATTATCGCTTCCTTTTGGTGTATCCACAATGTATACGTCGTGAGTTGGGGTGGCTTTCCAGTGCCCGATAGGCGCTGGTTCTTGGTCGTCTCCAGCATCGTCGTCCATACCGTCGATGTCTTCGGAGTCGAAGTCTAGCATGTCGGTTAGATCGTCGACAGTGGCTACTAAGTGGGTGGTGGGTGGGCATTGAATTTCTTCGTCGTCCGCATCCCAACCGTCCTAACCGTAGTCCGGCCAGGGGTCTCCTGATAACGAGAGATACTTTAGCGAACTCAAGATGTTGCCGAAAGGTGAGTGTTGAAAGATGTCCGCGGCGGTGAACTCCATGATCGGCGCCCAACCGGATTCGATTGGAGGGGGCGCGGGAGGCTCGGAGTCCGGCGAGGAGTCCGGCACCTCGGAGTCACGGGCTTCATGAGGGACAAGATCAATGTTCGGCTCTATCACCATAGAGGTTGCAGCCCCCGAGGCGGTGTCTAGCCATCTGTCCTCGATCTGCGCAGCCGGCTCCGAATTGAAGATCGGAGCGGACTCGAGTGCGGCCTCCAGGATACTGTCCGGCTGCAGAGCTATATCATGCCCATCGTGACAGTGCGGCACGCTCGGCTGTGGCTCGAATCCATCGAGGATCAAGTCCCCGCGGATGTCAGCCGTGAAGTTCAAACTTCCAAATCTGACCTGACGGCCAGGGCGTAGCTTTCGATCTGCTCCAGATGGCCAAGCGAATTGGCCCGCAGTGCGAAGCCGCCGAATACGAAGATCTGTCCGGGGAGGAAGGTCTCACCCTGGACTGCGTCATTGTTGATGATCGAAGAAGCCATCGAGCCTATCAGTGACGACACAGAGGAACTCTCAATGAAAGCACCAATGTCGGTGTCAAAACCGGCGGATCTCGGGTAGGGGGTCCCGAACTGTGCGTCTAGGCGGATGGTAACAGGAGACAAGGGACACGATGTTTTACCCAGGTTCGGGCCCTCTTGATGGAGGTAAAACCCTACGTCCTACTTGATTAATATTGATGATGTGTGTTACAAGAGTAGATCTACCACGAGATCAAGGAGGCTAAATCCTAGAAGCTAGCCTATGGTATGATTGTTGTTCGTCCTACGGACTAAAGCCATCCGGTTTATATAGACATCGGAGAGGGCTAGGGTTACACAGAGTCGGTTACAATGGTAGGAGATCTACATATCCGTATCGCCAAGCTTGCCTTTCACGCCAAGGAAAGTCCCATCCGGACACGGGACGAAGTCTTCAATCTTGTATCTTCATAGTCTTGGAGTCCGGCCGATGATGATAGTTTGGCTATCCGGACACCCCCTAGTCCAGGACTCCCTCAATCTACATGAAGTCATCATCGACAAAACCCAAGGTTAGTTCATCCCTCTTAGGGGGGATCTCACATCTTGGGGGAGCTTTACTCTAAGAATTGAGCTAAAGCAACTCTGATGGTGTGAACACAACAATGCTTTATGTAAAAGTGGTAAACCCAGTTGTGCTTAAACGATGAGTATGACATAAGATCAAATGTCCTCATTTGACTCCTAAGTCAATATACTCATATATAGATGACCTAGTCATCGTCAATTGTTTGATAGATGCTAGAATTGGTTGTGCGTGCTTTGCCACATATTTCATTTGCCATTTTATTGTATGAGCATGTTGGTTGCATATTTTACTCATTCGAGGACATCCACTTGTTGTTTTGATTGTTTGGTTTCTCTCCTTTTGCCAAGTGGATGGACAAGAATGCCTAAGAACCTTCTCTAGCTATCTATGCTTTTCTTGTCTCAAACTCTATTCATGCTACATCACAAAGTTTGATCAAGTCAGATTCGAACCACTCTGTGTGAGGAGCACTCGGAGTCCCCGATTCGTCATAGACTTAAACTTCCAAAACCTCTTTGTGCATTTCGGTCTGACCGATTCACCCTTTTCGGTCATACCGAGATCACTAAGTTGATCTAGTTTTCATTCTCGGTGCAACCGATTAGAGTTTTGCATCTCGGTGCCACCGAGTTGTTCCACTCGGTCACACCGACAGGGTCAGGCTATATATACTCACAGGTCAAATTTTGGAAATTTTTCCAAAACCCTTCACCTGCGCATGACCTGCTCTACCTCTTCGGGTCTCCGGTTCGTCCTCTCGCCGCTAGCGACCTCCCGCCGCTGGTCTCCGCCGCCGTCAACGGCATTCTGCCCCGCCGTTGCCGCCGTAGCAAGTTCACCGCCGAGTTAGGGTATGAACTTGATACTTTGTGCTATTATTTAACTCCGATTCCTAGCGCATTGCTTTGCCAAGATTCTTTCCACGTATGAAATCTTCCTGTCCAGCAAAAACATTCTGTAGATTAGATTTGATTTGAAAATTTAGGGTTAGGTTTCCGCCGAACTCATCTCGGACCGACCGAGTTGTAGAAATCGGTCTCATCGATTTGGCTTAAGCCATTGCACATGTGATTTTTGGTCTGACCGAGAATTGCAAATCAGTGTGACCGAGATCGATTCTCTATGAAACCCTAGAAGTCTCGGTGCCACCAAATTGGGACTCGGTCTGACCGAGTTCACTAGTTTAGGTTCCAAAAGCTGCTTCGGTATCACCGAGTTTACAAATCGCTAGCTCCGAAATGCTTTTTGTGGAAAACTAAAACTAAGTTTTGAATCGTCTGTTTTGCAAAAACCTCTGTACTTTGTGATGCTCATCCACTCTACCTCATCTATATCTATTCATAGGGTCTGCTGTCAGTGAGTTTGCCTGAAGATGTCTGATCAAAGTGATAGTCAGAACAAGTCAGAGGAACAAGCTCAGTTGACTGAGGGCACTAGTCCCTCAAGCAGCTATGATGAGGGTAGCAAGAGCACTCCCAACAACTTGCCAAAGGCAGCTACTAGGACAAGGAAGAAGAAAACCTCAGATTCAAAAGATGAGGATTATGTGGCTGTTGAAGATGAGGCCACCTCAAAGAAGAAATTAATGAAGAAGGAATATGGCAGTGCTGCTACCACTAAGCCAGGAATGAAAACAAAGGTTCCAGCAAGAAGAGTTACTATGTCAAAGGCTAGGGCATCCACTCAAGAGACTTTGGGATCTGAACCCAAAAGGGCTACTGCAAAAGGAAAGAAGAAGGAAAGAAAGAGAGGGAGATGGTGCAAGAAAGCTGACCCAATGGTAGAATTTGAGAAGCACTCTTCTGATGAGGAAGATGAAGAGGAAGAGGATGCTGCACCAACACCCAAAGCTCAGAAGCTCATGGGAGATGCAATCAGATCAGGGGCTGCTCCATCTAAGCCCAAAGCTGCTCCCAATGCTACTGCTCCAGCTCCAAAGCCTGCACCCAAGAGGAACACCAGAAGTATACCTGCTGCAGAGAAGAACAAGTCCCCAGTGCCTGAAGCTGCTGAAGAAGATGATGATTCACTTGTTTTGAGGAAGTTGAAGCCCAAGATTCCTGACCATAATGATGCGCAACCAGTAGCTGAAGACATGCACATCAAAAAGGATGCTGGACTAAGATTGTGGAGACAGTCAGATCCATATGCTGTGAGGAGAAGGACAACAGTTGACTACAAATTTCACACAAAGGAGCAACAAGATTTTTATGAGACAATTTTGCTTGACAACAATCCCATTGTGTGTGACATGAGATGGATCAACTGGAGTACATCAAGAAAAATGAAGGTCACTATCCAGGAGTATATGACAGCTTCAAAGCATGTGGAGTTGATGAATTTGTTGCCCAGAAGCTCACCAAGTGGAATGATGAGCTCATCATGCAGTTTTACTCCACAACTCACTTCTACCCAGATGGAAAGATCATCTGGATGTCTGAAGGTACTAGGTACCAATCCACTGTTGAAGAATGGGCTCAGTTGATCAATGCTCCAAAATAAAATGAAGATGACTTGGATGTTTATGCTGAGAAGAAGAAAGACCACAACACTATGGCACACATGTATAGAGAGATCCCAGATAAAGCTTTGGAAACTCACAAGCTTGGATCTGTACACTTCTTATTGTCTGGTCTGCCTACAATCAACTGGATCCTTAGGCACACATTTCTACCCAAGTCTGGAGATCACAAGATGATCAAAGGACATGCTATCAACTTGCTGCATTTGTTTGACGTGCCTCAAAAATTCAAAGTCATGAGTCTGATTGTGGAAACAATCAAGAGAACAATAACTGATCAGAAGAGAAGTTATGGGTATGCTCCACACATTCAGGAGCTCATCAACTCAAGGATGGGCACATGCACATATCTATTGGATAAGGAGCATCTACCCTTATATCCTGATTTTGAAGATAACACAGTTGAGATGAATGAGGAGGAACCATCATCTATGCAAGCACATGAGAAGAGAGAGAAGGCATGGGCAGAGAAAGCTGCAAAGATGCCAACTGCTAAAGAGGCATCTCAAGTATTCCTGAAGAGCAAGCAAGATCAGCTTGGCTATCTAATTGCCTCCACCTTGAGGATTGAGAAGGGCTTGGCCACCCTGACTCAAAACCAGGAGAGTTTGGAGAGGATCATTGAGCAGAAATTCTATGCTCTTGCTGTCAAGGTAACTGAGATCCAAACTACAGTTGAGCAACTTCAGGAGGATGCGGAGGAGAAGAAGGGAAAGTCTACTACAGATGCTTTTGCTAGAGTGGCCAAAGGACAGAGATCTGCCGTCTTGCCTATTCCAGACACGAGAGCTACTTCATCTGCACCAGCAGCTACAGCTTCAGTGTCACTAGCTCCAGCAGCCACTCCACAAGCTCCAGTTACGTCAACAGATGCTTTCGTCCTTGGAGTCATCTCTACACCATCTCATGAAGACCAAGCCTGAGAGTCGCTTAGCACTATGCATTTTTGGACTTTTTGGTAACTTGTTGCCAAAGGGGGAGAAAAATGCATAGATCATAGGCTTCGAGAGAGAGTGTTGCTTTTTATCTCTCTTGTTTTTGGTTGAACTTCTTGTTTGTGTGCTTGATACATTATGTATTGTGTGAGATACTTGGATGATCATGTGTTTGATCATATGCTATGCTACCCTTAATGCTTGTTGGATGATATTATCTCTTGTATCCTCATATGATCATTCACTTTGCTTGGTGATGAGTGCATATTGAGCGAGTCCTGGACTAGGGGGTCCTCGAACAGTCGGACTATATACTTTGGCCGGACTGTTGGACTATGAACATACAAGATTTAAGACTTTGTCCCATGTCCGGGTGGGACTGTCATTTGCGTGGAAGGCAAGCTTGGCAATTCGGATATGTAGATCTCCTTCTCTGTAACCGGAGGGTTTAGTCCATAGGACAACAACAATCATAATCATAGGCTACCTTCTAGGGTTTAGCCTCTATGATCTCGTGGTAGATCAACTCTTGTAATACTCATATCATCAAGATCAATCAAGCAGGAAGTAGGGTATTACCTCCATCGAGAGGGCTCGAACCTGGGTAAACATCGTGTCCCCCGCCTCCTATTATGATTTGCCTTAGACGCACAGTTCGGGACCCCCTACCTGAGATCCGCCGGTTTTGACACCAACATTGGTGCATTCATTGAGAGTTCCACTATGTCGTCACGATAAGGCATGATGGCTCCTTCAATCATCTACAACGATGCGGTCCAGGGTGAGGTTTTCCTCCCCGGACAGATCTTCGTATTCGGCGGCTTCATATTGCGGGCCGACTCGCTTGGCCATCTGGAGCAGATTGATAGCTACGCCCCTGGCCGTCAGGTCAGGTTTGGAAACTTGAACTACATGGCCGACATCCGCGGAGACTTGATCTTCGACGGATTCTAGCCCATGTCAGGAGCGCCGAATAGTCTCGACGGGCATGACTTAGATCTGCCATCGGACGGTGTTCGGGAGATCAGACCTGCGGCTGCCCCGACCTTTAATCTGGAGCAGATCACGCCATCCGAGGACGGGCGGATGGACCCTGCCATGGAGGTCGTACATTCATCGGCGCTGGAGCCGTACACAGACTTCACCTCCCAAGAGATCTGTGTCATCGGACCCTCGGACTCATCTCCGACCATAGGTTCCGAACCACGTGCGTCCGTGTCTATCGAATCCGATTGGGCACCGATCATGGAGTTTACCTCTGCGGATATTTTTCAGCACTCACCCTTGGGCGACATGCTAAATTCATTAAGGTCTCTCTCTTTATCAGGAGACTCTTGGCCGAACTATGTTCGGCTTGAGTGGGAAATGGACGACGAAGAAATTCGTTCCCCACCCACCACCCACTTAATAGCCATTGTCGATGACTTAACCGACACGCTTGACTTCGACTCCGAAGACATCGACGGTATGGACGATGATGCTGGAGATGAACAGGAACCACCGCCCACGGGGCGCTGGACAGCCACCTCATCATACGATATATACATGGTGGATACACCCAAAGAAAATAGCGGCGAGGAACGGAAGGATGCAATGGAGGATAATCCCCTCGCGCAGAAACCAAGGTGACGGCGTAGGCGCCGCTCCAAATCCCGCCACAGCAAAAATAGCGATAACAGCGCAAGAAAGAATAACACCCCGGTCGACTCCAAAGGAAACGACGACCCCATGGACCCGGCGATGGAGCAGGATGAGCCAGGGGACGCTGAACATAGTCCGGAGCCGATGTCCGATAACAACGATCCCGAGGGTAAAACTCATCAACCTGTCTTCGGAGAGGAGAACAATCCGGACGATGATGCACCCATCATCCTGGAGAAACACTTGGAACAAGAGAACCTCCATAGAAGACTTATTGCCACCGCGAGAGTTTGAAGAAGCAGAAGCAAAGGCTTAAGGCCATGCAGGATACGCTCAACCGCAAATGGAACAAAGTGCTCGACACTGAAGAAAAATACGACGACGATCGCCACATAAAGAGCTATCCAAAGCGCAAGCTGCTTCCCGAATTCGACGATGAGGCCATAGAGCCCATTCCGCGGAAAAATAATACGGCAGATCAGCCGGACCGACCACCTCGTGGCCGCGACAGGGCGGCTAACGAAGCCGCACACAAGTCAGCACACGATTTACGTGAGCTCCTGGACAAAAAAGCCGGTATGGCCAGGTCCATCTATGGATCTAGGAAGCTTGCTCTGGCACGAGATCACAGCCACCATATTGATCGAATACCAGCTCGGAATCAACACCGAACACAACAACCGTCGACAACATGCCATGACACATCCAAATACAGGGGTGCTTCACACCCCCTGTGCTTCACCGATGAGGTGCTGGATCATGAATTTCCAGAGGGATTTAAACCCGTGAATATAGAGGCATACGACGGAACGACAGACCCTGGGGTCTGGATTGAGGATTTTATCCTTCACATCCACATGGCTCGCGGAGATGATCTCCACGCCATCAAATACCTACCAATCAAGTTAAAAGGGTCAGCTCGGCACTGGTTGAAAAGCGTCCCCGAAAACTCAATTGGAAGTTGGTTAGAGCTTGAGGATGCTTTCAGGGCAAATTTCCAAGGAACCTATGTCCGACCTCCGAATGCAGATGATTTAAGTCACATAATTCAACACCCAGAGAGTCATCCCGAAAGCTTTGGAACAGATTCCTCTATAGAAGAATCAAATCGTCAACTGCCCGGATGCCAAAGCCTTAGCGGCTTTCAAGCACAGTATCCAAGACGAATGGCTTGCTAGACACCTCGGCCAAGAAAAGTCGAGCACAATGGCAGCCCTAACAAGCCTTATGACCCGCTTCTGCGCGGGCGAGGACAGCTGGTTGGCCCATAGCGGTACCAATGACCCAGGCACATCCGAAGTCAGGGATGGCAACGGGAAACCGTGAAGCAATAAAAACAAGCGTTGAAACAATGAAGACAGCCTAGATAACACGGTGGTCAATGTCGGATTCAGGGGCTCTCGACCCGGTCAACAGAAAAAGCCATTTAAAGGCAGCAGAGATGGACCGTCCAGCCTAAATAAGATTCTAGACAGATTATGTCAGAGTCATGGCACCCCCGGAAATCCTGCAAATCACACCCACAGAGAATGCTGGGTTTTCAAGCAGGCCGGCAAGCTAAATGCCGAACACAAAGGGAAGGAGACGCCAAGTGAAGACGAGGATGAGCCCCGCTAGCCGAACACTGGGGGACAGAAAAAATTCCCACTAGAAGTCAAAACAGTGAATATGATTTACGCAACTCACATACCGAAGAGAATGCACAAACACGCACTCTGAGAGGTATACACTGTAGAACCCGTCGCCCCCAAATTCAATCCTTGGTCGGCCTGCCCGATCACCTTTGATCGCAGGGATCATCCGACTAGTATCCGGGATGGAGGATCGGCTGCCTTGGTGCTCGACCCAATAATTGATGGATACCATCTCACCCGAGTCCTTATGGACGGCGACAGCAGTCTTAATCTGATATATCAGGACACCATCCGCAAAATGGGGATAGACCCGTCAAGAATCAGCCAAAGCAATACTACCTTTAAAGGAGTAATACCAGGCGTCGAGGCCCGCTGCACGGGCTCTCTAGTACTAGAGGTTGAATTCGGTTCTCCCGACAACTTCAGAAGTGAAGAATTAATCTTCGACATTGCTCCATTCCGAAGAGGTTGTCACACACTACTCGGAAGAACGGCCTTTGCTCGTTTCAATGCAGTACCGCACTACGCTTATCTCAAACTCAAGATGCCCGGCCCACATGGCGTCATCACAGTTAGCGGAAACACAAAGCGTTCCTTACGTGCGGAAGAATATGTGGCGGCTCTAGCAGCCGAACAAGGAGCAGCCTCTCCAACCAGAATAAATGATCGGTCATCAAGACCACGGACACGGTTAGACGAGTCCGGCGCACTGCCGGTTGTAACAACCCAGATGAACCTAAGCTTGGGTCTATGGATATACCCCCATAGGTGGTGCTAGGGGCTGCTCGCATGTAAAAAAAGCCCACAGTTCGGCTTGACCCTATTAATACAATAACAGATTGCATTTTCATGGTTTGTTCATAATAACCAACTTTTTCACACGAAATCTTTCACCTGGGTTTCTCCTTTTTACAGATGATTCGTGCTACACCCTTCCAGGATAGGGCACAGCGGAGACAAAGGCACATACATGCAGTAGGGCCCCGCTCAAAGGTTTCTTTTTAGATTAAGACCCCGCGTAAACCTTTTTAATGTCTCTTGTTGCTTCACACCCTCCGGCCACTCAACGCAACCGAGAGGGATGCTGGCGTTATTGGCATTTCGTCACGCCAGACCTATGCATGTATCTGGAAATTCAGGGCTTATTATCGAGGGCCTTACTTGGCCCAGTATATGTTGTAAAGTCCGAATACCTTAGGGAGTGTTCGGCGTCACGAGTTTGGCCTTATATGCATCAGCTCCGAATCATGTCTTGGGTCAATAGTTGGGTTTGCCCGGCTCCCGTGTTTTGCTACCTTATGTTCCGCTCTATCGGCTAAGGTGGCACCGGGAGATCTACTGTGATTGTGCCCTGGTTCATCTGGATGAGCACCTCAGTAGAGAAAGCCGAAAACTGACTGTCATGATATAGCGCGAGACTGGTCAACCACTCAACGACTCAGCGGAATCATCGTGATTCCTCCGCATTAACGAAGGACTGGTTTCCCGATCATGTACGTACGCGCATCGTATTCGGATGAACGCGGAGGTACCAAGGGCTATATAGTAGCCCCACCGTCAAACTCCTATGGCTAAGTGAAAGTGTTAAAGCTATATAGTCCAATTGCCTAGTTCGCCGTGCTATCACCTCCTTAATGGACCAAGACATTGGATCAAGTGTGATTACACACTTTTTCAAACACCCCTGCATTATATGCGTGGGGGCTGAAGCCGATAACTGCAAACTTTCAGGTTATATACATACATAAATGGCCGCACAGGAGGCATTATAATACTTTCGGGCAAAAAGTATAAACACAGCCTCTATAATCAAAATAGCATTGTTTCCACAATTGAGATACATGTTACTCGAACATGGTACTCTTCGAGCACTAAGCCTCTATTAAACGGGCGCCTTCTGGGACTTCTTCAAAATAGTGCTCGGCCGGGTCCTGGCCTCCCGCCGGACCCCGGGTTGCAATAGCGGTGGCCTCCATCCCTGCAGAATATGTTTTAACACGGCCAAGAGCCATCCGCGCACCCTCTATGCACGCTGACCTCTTCATAGCATCGATATGCGTCACAGCACCAAGGAATCGTTGCATTAAGCCAAAATAACTATCCAGCCTTGGTCCCTTCGGCCAAAGACGATCCACGACAGACCTCATGGAAAGCCCGGACAACCTATGGAGCTCGGACCACTCGACCATTTGTTCGTTTAACAGCAGCGGACGCTTTGGAGCACTGAACTGCGACCAAAACAACTTTTCCACCTCATGGTCTTTCTGATCTTTGAAATATTGAGTCGCATCAGCTGCACTCTTTGCCAAGTCCAAGTACGCGTCCTCATCACTCCATAATTGATCCAGAGGGGCATACTTCGGATCTCCGAACTTCGTCCGCAACAGAAAGGGCTTCCCAGTCGTGATCTCTCCGGCTTGACGAAGCTCCTCCCTTACCGCTCTGATCTCAGAGCGAGTTTCCTTGGCTGCTTCCAAGGCCTTCTGTAGGTCAGCCGCTTTCGCTTGGCTCTCTTTTTCAAGGAGCTCATATCGGCTGGCGGCATCTTTCAGCTCAACAGCCATCTTGGCTATTTTATCTTCGCTCTGGCGACGAGCATCCTGTTCGGCTCTTAACTCCTCCGTCGCCTTTAGGGCGGCCGCATCACTTCTCCTGGCTTGATCCTTGGCTTCGGCAAGTTCCGCTCGAAGGGTCTCCACAGTGGCAGCTCCATCTGCAGTCACAGCATATTATAGATACTAGCATCGAGCTCTTCTTAATATTGGCTGACAATCCGGAAATACATACCCTGCGCCTCGTCAAGCTGCTTGTTCACAAGCATAATGTCGGCATTTGCCACTTCAAGCTGTCGCCTCATTTCGGCGAAATCAGCAGTCTGGTCAGTGATCGGACCCTCAGCCGCCTGCACATAACGCAGCGTGATCATTACCTGGGACTATGATCCTCTGATTGCCGCCTTGGGACGACAACTAGAGTCTCAGGGGCTACTACCTATACATAGCACACCTAGCGTGTGCGGTATCGTCAAATATACATATATATTGCTTTGCGTACCTCAAAGCCTCTTAGCAGGCACGTAAAAGCTTCATTCAACCCGCTTTTGGCGGATGAGATCCTCTCAACCACCGTACCCATTAAAGTACGATGCGCCTCTGAGATAGATGCTTGCTCCAGAAGACCCGTCAGTGTGTCCGGCTGTGTGCCGGACAATCCCGGACTCTTCCTGTTGCTCTCCTTGGGAGCTAAATACTTCGGGCTTCTAGCGGCTGAAGTGTTGACCTCTGGCCTTGGTGGATCAGGAGAAATCCTCCGTGAAGACACCTCGGGGTCGTCCGCCCCATGGGGCGAGGAGGCGGGAGGAGGCGTTTTGCTCTCCATCATCTCCGAAAGAAGATCCCCCAAAGACGAACTCTGTTGAGAAGGGCTATGAGCCGGACTGCAACATATATGTTACGGTTATTATTCTCGAAGATAAAGCAGGATATATTTACCAAAGTACTTTTGATTCACTCACAGCTCGGTGGAGGGCTGGCCCTCTTGTGGGTGTTGTACGATGAGGACGCCCTCTGAGGCAGGGCCCCCCGACGAAGGTTTCTTCCCTCGTTTGGAAACCTCCGCTTCCAAGTCTTTGGAAGCGGCCCTTTTCTGCCCGTGGGGGGAGGGGATTCTAGATTCACCTCCCCGACTATTCTCCTTCGTAGAGACATTAACTCCCTCGGTTTGGATGTGTAATGTATGAAGCCCGCTTTCGGCTTCTCTATTCCTCCCTTCATCTTCTCCTGATGGCACTTGATAGGGTGCGCGCTCAAGCATCCTGGTTAGCACAGGATCCGGTGAGCCTTTGGAAAGGGGGGCCGAACACCTAATCCCCTCCGCCTTTCTTATCCAGTCCTGGCCGAGAGCAATTTTTTAGATTGATGTTATGACAAATATAAAGACAACATGATCGGTCGTGGAATTATTACTTGGGTATCTGGACGATTGCAGTTGAGGCCCGCATCCTCGGTGGTGTCCGGACACTTTATTCGTGATCCGAAGAACAATCTTTACATTCCTTCGAGCGTCATGCCGAGGAATTGTTGATTAGTTCGCGGTCCTTCCGGGTTGAACTCCCACATACGGAGAGATCGACATTGGCACGGCAGGACCCAATGAACTAGCATTACTTGCATTACCTTGACAAGACTGACATCCCTCTTGAGGAGATCTTGAATGCGGCTTTGCAATGTCGGTACATCATTAGCTGGCCCGCAGTCGAGTCCCTTGTTGACCCATGACGCCAGTTGAGGTGGAGGGCCCGAGTGGAAGGCAGGGGCGGCCGCCCGCTTTGTGCCTCGAGGAGCTGTGATGTAAAACCACTCCCGCTGCCATAAGTCGGACACCTCCGGGAAGGAACCCTTTAGCCATAGGGCATTGACGCCTTTGCTTATTATAGCGCCTCCGCACTCTGCGTGTCACCCATCGATCATCTTCGGCTTCAAATTGAAGGTCTTGAGCCACGGGCCGAAGTGTGGGGTGGCGCGGAGGAAGGCTTCACACACGACAATAAACAGTGAGATGTGAAGGATGGAATCCGGAGCTAGATCATGGAAATCTAGTCCATAATAGAACATGATCCCTCTAACAAAGGGATCAAGACTAAAGCCTAGCCCTCAGAGGAAGTGGGAAACAAATATGACGCTCTCGTTGGGTTCGAGAGTAGGGATGACCGGCCCTTGAGCAGGCAACCTGTGCGGGATTTCGGCGGTCAGATACCTGGCCTCCCTAAGCTTCTTAATGTCCTCCTCTGTGATAGAGGAGGCCATCCACCGGCCTTGAAGGTTGGATCCGAACATGATTGAAGGTCCGAAGCGCTTAGCCTGAGCCTTGGGTGTTGGAACTCGAGGTGGGGGGAGGGAAGGATCGAGCGTGGGGAGAAAAAGGTAAGCCTTGGCCCCTTCATAAAGAGCGTGAATATCAAGCGTCCTCCGCGTGACCGTTTGGAACTTGCCTAAAATCGAGGAGTCATACTAACAAGCACGGTTGGGTTACCCATGCCCGTATTAAAGAGAATCCCGTGATAAGGGGAACACGATCTCTGCTTTGACAAGACGTGCCAATGAAACCGCCTCGTAACACGTATAGTGGCAGGCTGGGAAAAACGGTTCGTAATGACCGTGCCACGGCGTGATGTCACGCTATGAAAAGTTGTCAGCATATTAGATTTGTGGATTATTGTGCTCTCTACGATGGTATGTGGAAATTATTTTGCAGAGCCGGACACGATCCTCATATTCAAGATCTTCTATTAAGTATTCGGAGAAGGAACCCGCCTTTCAATGCCGAAGACAATCTGCACGCCGGACTCATCGTCATTGAAGCCTAGTTCAGGGGCTACTGAGGGAGTCCTAGATTAGGGGGTTCTCGGACAGCCGGACTATACACTTTGGCCGGACTGTTGGACTATGAACATACAAGATTGAAGACTTCATCCCATGTCCAGGTGGAACTCTCCTTTGCGTGGAAGGCAAGCTTGGCAATTCAGATATGTAGATCTCCTTCTCTGTAACCGACTCTGTGTAACCCTAGCCCCCTCCAATGTCTATATAAACCGGAGGGTTTAGTCCGTAGGACAACAACAATCATAATCATAGGCTAGCTTCTAGGATTTAGCCTCTACGATCTCGTGGTAGATCAACTCGTGTAATACTCATATCATCAAGATCAATCAAGCAGGAAGTAGGGTATTACCGACATCGAGAGGGCCCGAACCTGGGTAAACATCGTGTCCTCCGGCCTCATGTTACCATTAGCCTTAGACGCACAGTTCGGGACCCCCTACCCGAGATCCGCCGGTTTTGACACCGACACATATGTTCAATTATTATCATTTTGAGCGCTCCACCAAGATGTATGTGACATGAAAGAGTAACCCATGATTCTAACACATTGTGCACTTGCAGTCCAAAGCAAATTTTAAATAATGCACAAATTTAGGGGGAGCTCTTTCTTATCACATACTTCTCAAAGCGATGATGTTTTTCAATCTTATTATCATTTGTCAAAGCTTTGATCTATATGTTGTCATCAATTACCAAAAAGGGGGAGATTGAAAGTGCAACTATCCCTGGGTGGTTTTGGTAATTCATAACAACATATAGCTCATTGAGCTAATGCTATTTCAAGATAAGTATTTTAGGAAAGCTCAATGTTTGCATGGCATGGATGAGAAAAGTGGACCCCTCAAAATGCTAAGGACAAAAGGATTGGCTCAAGCTCAAAGCACAAGACTCTTCATTTTGCTTTTAGTGATCCAAGATCACATTGAGTCCATAGGAAAAGCCAATACTATCAAGAGGGGGTGAGGTGTTGCTTAATGAGTTTCTTGCTCAAAGTGCTTAGTGATATGCTCCAAAAACCCTCAACTACTTTCTCACATCCATAGATGTCCCAAACCAAAAGTCAAACTCGGCCCCACCAAAACCTTCTATCCGGCGCCACCGAGTTCAGTTGACACAACCATTGCAAGAAACCCTAGTCTTTTCGGTCTCACCGATAGGGATCTCGGTCTCACCGAGATGGGATTGTAATCTCTCTGTTTCCCTTCGTAACGTTTCGGTCAAACCGAGATGAGCGATCGGTCCCACCAAGATTGCAATGAAAACTCTCTGTTTCCCTTTTGTAACGTTTTGGTCCAACCGAGATGAGCGAATCGGTCCAAATGAGTTTGCCTGACCAACTCTCTGTTTGTCTATTACCAAAATCGGTCTCACCGAGTTTGTGTGATCGGTCTCACCGAGATTATGTTATGCCCTGACCCTAACGATATCAGTCCCACGAGTTGACATGGCGGTCCCACCAAAATTCCTAACGGTCACATTATTTAGTAAATCGGTCTGACCGAGTTTCACGATTTGGTCACACCAAGTTTGGTAAGTTGTGAGTAACGGTTAGATTTTGTGTGGAGGCTATATATACCCCTCCACCCACTCTTCATTCATGGAGAGAGCCATCAGAACATGCCTACACTTCCAACATACATTTTTTGAGAGAGAACCACCTACACTTGTGTTGAGTCAAGATATTCCATTCCTACCACATAAATCTTGATCTCTAGCCTTCCCCAAGTTGCTTTCCACTCAAATCTTATTTCCACCAAATCCAAATCATGTGAGAGAGAGTTGAGTGTTGGGGAGACTATCATTTGAAGCACAAGAGCAAGGAGTTCATCATCAATACACCATTTGTTACTTCTTGGAGAGTGGTGTCTCCTAGATTGGCTAGGTGTCACTTGGGAGCCTCCGACAAGATTGTGAAATTGAACCAAGGAGTTTGTAAGGGCAAGGAGATCGCCTACTTTGTGAAGATCTACCCTAGTGAGGCAAGTCCATCGTGGGCGACGGCCATGGTGGGATAGACAAGGTTGCTTCTTCGTGGACCCTTCGTGGGTGGAGCCCTCCGTGGACTCGCGCAACCGTTACCCTTCATGGGTTGAAGTCTCCATCAACGTGGATGTACGATAGCACCACCTATCGGAACCATGGATAAAAAATCTCCGTGTCAACATTGCGTTTGCCTCCTCAAACTCCTCCCTTTACCTTCATATGCAATTGTTTTACATTCCGCTGCTATACTCATAGAATTCCATGTGTAGGTTGATTGTTTGACTTGTGCTAAGTTGCTAAAATCTGCCAAGAACTAAAATTGGGAAAAGGCTAGATTTTTATTTGGTCAAGTAGTCTAATCACTCCCCCCATCTAAACATACTTTCAATCCTACACATTGGATCAGTGATGGATAATTATGTCGGATGCGATTCCTCATGTAATAGTTATAACATAGGGTGACACAGAACTAGCTCCAGTTCATCAATGTAATGTAGGCATGTATTCCGAATATAGTCATGCGTGCTTATGGTAAAGAACTTGCATGACATCTTTTGTCCTACCCTCCCGTGGCTTTGGGGTCCTAGTGGAAACTAAGGGATATTAAGGCCTCCTTTTAATAGAGTACCGGACCAAAGCATTAACACATAGTTAATATATGAACTCCTCAAACTACGGTCATCACCGAGAAGTATCCTGATTATTGTCACTTCGGGGTTGTCGGATCATAACACATAATAGGTGACTATAGACTTGCAAGATAGGATCAAGAACTCGCATATATTCATGAAAACATAATAGGTTCAGATCTGAAATCATGGCACTCAGGCCCTAGTGACAAGCATTAAGCATAGCAAAGTCATAGCAACATCAATCTCAGAACATAGTGGATACTAGGGATCAAACCCTAACAAAACTAACTTGATTACATGGTAAATATCATCTAACCCATCACCGTCCAGCAAGCCTACGATGGAATTACTCATGCATGGCGGTGAGCATCATGAAATTGGTGATGGAGGATGGTTGATGATGATGACGATGATGAATCCCCCTCTCTGGAGCCCCAAACGGACTCCAGATCAGCCCTCCCGAGAGAGATTAAGGCTTGGCGGCGGTTCCGTATCGTAAAACATGATGAAACTTTCTCTATGATTTTTTTCTCCACGAAAGCAAATATATGGAGTTGGAGTTGAGGTCAGTGGACGTCCAGGGGGCCCACGAGGCAGGGGGCGCGCCCCCACCCTCGTGGACAGGGTGTGGGCCCCCTGACGCTAATTCTTTTGCCAGTATTTTTTATTAATTCTGAAAAGTTGCTCCGTGGATTTTCAGGTTATTCTGAGAACTTCTATTTCTGCACAAAAATAACACCATGGCAGTTCTGTTGAAAACAGCGTTAGTCCGGGTTAGTTCATTCAAATCATGCAAGTTAGAGTCCAAAATAAGGGCAAAAGTGTTTGGAAAAGTAGATACGACGGAGACGTATCAACTCCCCCAAGCTTAAACATTTTCTTGTCCTCAAGCAATTCAGTTAACAAACTGAAAGTGATAAAGAAAAACTTTTAGAAACTCTGTTTGCTCTTGTTGTTGCAAATATATAAATCCAGCATTCAAGTTTTCAGCAAAGATTATGAACTAACCATATTCACAGTAATACTTAGGTCTCATGTTTACTCATATCAATGGCATAATCAACTAGCGAGCAATAATAATAAATCTCGGATGACAACACTTTCTCAAAACAATCATAATATGATATAACAAGATGGTATCTCGATAGCCCTTTCTAAGACCGTAAAACATAAATGCAGAGCACCTTTAAAGATCAAGGACTGACTAAACATTGTAATTCATGGTAAAAGAGATCCAGTCATAGTCATACCTAATATAAACTAATAGTAATGCATGCAAATGACAGCGGTGCTCTCCAGCGGGTGCTTTTTAATAAGAAGGTGATGACTCAACATAAAAGTAAATAGATAGACCCTTCGCAGAGGGAAGCAGATATTTGTAGAGGTGCCAGAGCTCAATTTTGAAATAGAGATGAATAACATTTTGAGCGGTATACTTTCACTCTCAACATAACAACCATGAGATCTCGATATCTTCCATACTACACACATTATATGCGGTTCCCAAACAGAATGGTAAAGTTTATACTCCACCACCACCAACAAGCATCGATCCATGGGTTGCCCGAAACAACGGGTGCCTCCAACTAGCAACAATCCTGGGGGAGTTTTGTTTGATTATTTTAATTTGATTTTGAGCATGGGACTGGGCATCCCGGTTACCAGCCATTTTCTCGTGAATGAGGAGCGAAGTCCACTCCTCTTGAGAATAACCCACCTAGCATGGAAGATACAGACATCCCTAGTTGATACATGAGCTGCTCGAGCATACAAAACAGAATTTCGCTTGAAGGTTTAGAGTCTGGCACATATAAATTTACTTGGAACGGCAGGTAAATACCGCATATAGGAAGGTATGGTGGACTCATATGGAATAAATAACTTTGGGGTTTATGGAGTTTGGATGCACAAGCAGTATTCCCGCTTAGTATAGGTGAAGGCTAGCAAAAGACTAGGAAGCGACCAACTGAGAGAGCAACAACAGTCATGAACATGCATTAAAATTAATCAACATCGAGTGCAAGCACGAGTAGGATATAATCTACCATGAACATAGATATCGTGAAGGCTATGTTGATTTTGTTTCAACTACATGCGTGAACATGTGCCAAGTCGAGTCACTCAATTCATTCAAAGGAGGATACCACCCTATCGTACCACATCACAACCATTTTAATAGCATGTTGGCACGCAAGGTAAACCATTATAAACTCATAGCTAATTAAGCATGGCATAAGTAACTATAATCTCTAATTGTCATTGCAAACATGTTTATTTATAATAGGCTGAATCAGGAATGATGAACTAATCATATTTACAAAAACAAGAGAGGTCGAGTTCATACCAGCTTTTCTCATCTCAATCAGTCCATCATATATCGTCATTATTGCCTTTCACTCGGACGACCGAACGGTGTGAATAATAATAATAGTGCACATGCACTGGACTAAGCTAAAATCTTCAAGCATTCAAATCAAGGGAGAAGACAAGGTAATATGGGCTCTTGGTTAAATCAACAATCATGCATATTAGAGACACTTAGACATTTTCATTATGGTCTTGTCCTCTCGACCCCCAAAGGAAAGAAAAGAAATAAAACTATTTACACGGGAAAGCTCCCAACAAGCAAAAGAAGAACGAGAATTTTTTTTTGGGGTTTTCCTTTTAATTATTAATACAAGAATGGAAATTAAACTAACTATTTTTTTTGGTTTTTGTTAAGGTTTATTAAACACACAAGAAGAAAGCTAGAAAAGAATTTAAACTAGCATGGATAGTACAATGAAAAGTATGAGCACCGACAATTAGAATAAGTGTGTGAACATGAATGTAATGTCGGTGAGAGATACGTATCACCCCAAGCTTAGGCTTTTGGCCTAAGTTGGTCTATGGCCATGGATAGCCTGGCTGATATCCGAAGTTGTAGCTGGGGTCGTACTGAGATGCAGGAGGCAATGCCTCCTGGGCTGCAGCACGACGGCGAGCTGCGTCCGTCCTCCTCTCGTACTCGGTTGCTTCCCCCTGGTTATAACATATCTTCTTTTTGCCTGGTAATCAAAAAGGGACGGAGCAGGGAGAGTAATATGGACAGCTCGACGTCTGTCAAAGATTAGTTGATACTGGAGGAATTGTTCATTCCTTTCAAGAAAATGATGACTAACCATGGCATAATAATCTAAATAAGTGGGAGGCAACTCCCTATCATCTTCATGTGGAGGTATACCAAGATAATTAGCCACAAGGGTCGCATAAATCCCCCTAAACAAATCTCCAACTAAACCATTATTATGCAACCTACGTGCAACAATTGCCCCCAAGTTGTATTGTTTATCACCTAATATAGCACTCTTGAGAACACAAAGATCAGGAACACACATGTGACATGCTTCATCCTTACCGTTAATGCATCTACCAATTAAAAGAGCAAAATAATGTATAGCAGGAAAATGAATGCTCCATATGGTAGCTTGTGCTATTTCTCTAGATTCTCCCACAGTGATACTAGCAAGAAAGTCTTCATATTCAGATTTACGGGGTTCATTAACACTACCCCACTGCGGGAGTTTGCAAGCAGTAGTAAAATCTTCTTGGTCCATGGTATATGATTGATCATAAATATCAAACAGGACACTTTGAGAATTACGCGAAGATGTAAATGTAAACCTTCTCACGAATGAATCAGTCAAATAGTAGTACTGAGGACACTTATCTTGCATGAAGTCCTCAAGATCGGCATTACGCACATATGTATCAAATTCATCCTTGATGCCTGCATTGACCATAAATTCTTCTGACAGCCATTCACAAGGCCGCACGTCAGCTTCCCTTGGTGGTTCATCGTCCTGCTCACGCATCGCGAGCCTGGGTCCTTGCTTTCTTGAAGAACCACCTTGGTACATTTTCCTGGACATATTTCTTCCTCCGAAAAATTTCTGAAATTTTTAGTAACTCAAAAGAAAAGTGAATCAAACTCAACAAAACTAATAGCAACTACTCCCACAAGTGCCTAGGGCCTATATCATGCATTAGAATTACTTGGGACCTCATAAATTTGACATGCAAGCTCAAGAACAGGGTCACCTAGGCAGCAAAAAATTGCAATGAATAAAGCACTAGAACAAAAACTAATTGGACCATTGGAGGAGTCACATACCAAGGAACAATCTCCCGAAGCAGTTTTGTGAATGGAGCTTTGAGCAAGGAGATCGAAAATGGCAGCAAAGTGAGCTAGAACTCGTGCTTGAGCTGGATGGTGATTTTTTGGGAGGAAGAAGAAGTGTGTGGGTGCAGGAATAAGTGGAGGGGGGCCACCGTGGGCCCACGAGGCAGGGGGCGCGCCCTGTAGGGGTGGGCGCGCCCTGGACCTCGTGGCCAGGTGCCATCTCCCCCTGCTGTGTTCTCAGTGCCAAATATTCTCAAATATTCCATAAAAAATCATACTAAATTGGCAGGGCATTTGGAGAAATTTTATTTTTGGGGTATTTTTTATTGCATGGATAATTCAAAAAACAGACAAAAAATATTATTTTTGTTTTATTTAATCTAAATAACAGAAAGTAAAAGGAGAGTACAGAAGGTTGTGCCTTCTAACTTCATCCATCTCATTATCATCAAAAGGAATCCACTAACAAGGTTGATCAAGTCTTGTTAACAAACTCATTCTGAATAACATGGAACCGGAGAAATTTCGAATAACACTAGGTTACCTCAACGGGGATACGAATATCCCCAATAATAAGAATATCATTTTCTTCTTGACAGTAGGAAGAGGAAATTCAAAACCTCCAATAATAATAGTTGGAATTTTTCCAATAGAATTGATGCTATGAACTTGAGGTTGTTTCCTCGGAAAGTGTACCGTATGCTCATTACCATTAACATGAAAAGTGACATTGCCTTTGTTGCAATCAATAACAGCCCCTGTAGTATTCAAAAAGGGTGTACCTAGGATAATCGACATACTACCGTCCTCGGGAATATCAAGAATAACAATGTCCGTTAAGATAGTAACGTTTGCAACCACAACAGGCACATCCTCACAAATACCGACAGGTATAGCAGTTGATTTATCGGCCATTTGCAAAGATATTTCAGTAGGTGTCAACTTATTCAATTCAAGTCTATGATATAAAGAGAGAGGCATAACACTAACACCAGCTCCAAGATCACATAAAGCAGTTTTAACATAGTTTCTTTTAATGGAGCATGGTATAGTTGGTACTCCTGGATCTCCTAGTTTCTTTGGTATTCCACCCTTAAAAGTATAGTTAGCAAGCATGGTGGAAATTTCAGCTTCCGGTATCTTTCTTTTATTTGTAATAATATCCTTCATGTATTTAGCATAAGGATTCACTTTAAGCATATCAGTTAAGCGCATACGTAAGAAGATAGGTCTAATCATTTCAGCAAAGCGCTCAAAATCCTCATCATCCTTTTTCTTGGATGGCTTAGGAGGAAAAGGCATGGGTTTCTGAACCCATGGTTCTCTTTCTTTACCGTGCTTCCTAGCAACAAAGTCTCTCTTATCATAATGTTGATTCTTTGATTGTGGGTTATCAAGATCAACAGCAGGTTCAATCTCTACATCATTATTATTGCTAGGTTCAGCATCAACATGAACATTATCATTAACATTATCACTATGTTCATGTTCATCACCTGATTGTGTTTCAGCATCAGAAACAGAAATATCATTGGGATTCTCAGGTGTGTCTATAACAGGTTCACTAGAAGCATGCAAGGTCTTATAATATTTCTTTTTCTTCTTTTTAGAAGGACTAGGTGCATCTAAATTATTTCCCTGAGAATCTTGCTTGATTCTCTTAGGGTGGCCTTTAGGATACAAAGGTTCCTGGGTCATTTTACTAGTTCTAGTAGCCACTCTAACAGCAAAATCATGTTTATTATTTAATTCATCGAGCAAATCACTTTGAGCTTTAAGTACTTGTTCTGCTTGAGTGGTAACCATAGAAGCATATTTGCTAATGAGTTTAAGTTCACCTTTAACTCTAGCCATTTACTCACTCAAGCGTCCAATCATGTAAGAGTTACTCTTTAATTATCTACCAACATATGCACTAAAATTTTCTTGTCTAGCCATAAAGTCATCAAATTCATCCAAACATTGGCTAGGAAACTTAGTAGAAGGGATTCAACTTTATCATATCTATAGAAAGAATTTACCTTCACTACCTATGTCAGGTTATCAAGACCATGTGTTTATTCAATAGGTGGTATATTAAGACCATGTATTTCTTCAACAGGAGGTAAATTATTAACATCTTCGGCTTTAATACCTTTTTCTTTTATAGATTTCTTTGCCTCCTGCATATCTTCAGGACTGAGAAATAGAACTCCTCTCTTCTTCGGAGTTGGTTCAGGAATTGGCTCAGGGATTGGCTCAGGAAGAGTCCAATTATTTTCATTAGTCAACATGTTATTCAATAGCAATTCAGCTTGGTCGACTATTCTTTCCCTAAAAACACAACCAACACAACTATCCAAGTGGTCCTTGGAAGCATCGATTAGTCCATTATAAAAGATATCAAGTATTTCATTTTTTCTTAAAAGGATGATCAGGAAAAGAATTAAGTAACCGGAGAAGCCTCCCCCAAGCTTGTGGGAGACTCTCTTCTTCAATTTGCACAAAATTGTATATTTCCCTCAAAGCAGCTTGTTTCTTATGAGCGGGCAAATATTTAGCAGAGAAGTAATAAATCATATCCTGGGGAATACGCACACAACCAGGATCAAGAGAATTAAACCAAGTTTTAGCATCACCCTTTAATGAGAATGGAAATATCTTAAGGATATAATAGTAGCGAGATTTCTCATCATTAGTGAACAGGGTGGCTATATCATTTAACTTAGTAAGATGTGCCACAACAGTTTCAGATTCATAACCATAGAAAGGATCAAATTCAAAAAAAGTAATTATCTCAGGATCAACAGAGAATTTATAATCCTTATTAGTGACAAAGATAGGTGAAGTAGCAAAAGAAGGGTCATATTTCATTGTAGCATTTAGAGATTTCTGTTTCAGTTTAGCTAATAACTTCTTAAGATCGGATCTATCATTGCAAGCAAGAAAATCTCTAGCAGTTTCTTCATCCATAACATAACCCTCTAGAACAACATGCAATTCATACTTAGGGGGAGAACCTTCATCATCACTATCTTCAATAATTTCATTTTCAATTATTTCATTCTCTCTAGCCCTAGCAAGTTGTTCATCAAGAAATTCACCTAATGGCACAGTAGTATCAAGCACAGAAGTAGTTTCATCATAAGTATCATGCATAGCAGAAGTGGCATCATCAATAGCATTCAACATATCAGAATTAATAGTAGAAGCAGGTTTATGTCGCAAGCTTACTCAAAATAGAAGGAGAATCAAGTGCAGAGCTAGAGGGCAGTTCCTTACCTCCCCTTGTAGTTGAGGGAAAAATCTTAGTTCTTTCGTCTTTCAAGTTCCTCATAGTGACCGGCAGATATAAATCCCAAGTGACTCAAAGAATAGAGCTATGCTCCCTGGCAACGGCGCCAGAAAATAGTCTTGATGACCCACAAGTATAGGGGATCGCAACAGTTTTCAAGGGTAGAGTATTCAACCCAAATTTATTGATTCAACACAAGGGGAGCCAAAGAATATTCTCAAGTATTAGCAGTTAAATTGTCAATTTAACCACACCTGGATAACTTAGTATCTGCAACAAGTATTTAGTATCAAAGTAGTATGGAAGTAACGATAACAGTGGCAAGAGTAACAGTAGCAGTTTTGTAGTAATTGTACCAGCAACAACAGTAAAGTAAATAAGCAAAGCACAATATGTTAAAAGCTCGTAGGCATTGGATCAGTGATGGATAATTATGTCGGATGCGCTTCCTCATGTAATAGTTATAACATAGGGTGAGACAGAACTAGCTCCAGTTCATCAATGTAATGTAGGCATGTATTCCGAATATAGTCATACGTGCTTATGGTAAAGAACTTGCATGACATCTTTTGTTCTACCCTCCCGTGGCAGCGGGGTCCTAGAGGAAATTAAGGGATATTAAGGCCTCCTTTTAATAGAGTATCGGACCAAAGCATTAACACATAGTGAATACATGAACTCCTTAAACTACGGTCATCACCGAGAAGTATCCCGATTATTGTCACTTCGGGGGTGTCGGATCATAACACATAATAGGTGACTATAGACTTGCAAGATAGGATCAAGAACTCACATATATTCGTGAAAACATAATAGGTTCAGAGCTGAAATCATGGCACTCGGGCCCTAGTGACAAGCATTAAGCATAGCAAAGTCATAGCAACATCAATCTCAGAACATAGTGGATACTAGGGATCAAACCCTAACAAAACTAACTTGATTACATGGTAAATCTCATCTAACCCATCATCGTCCAGCAAGCCTACGATGGAATTACTCACGCACGGCGGTGAGCATCATGAAATTGGTGATGGAGGATGGTTGATGATGACGACGACGACGAATCCCCCTCTCTGGAGCTTAGAACGGACTCCAGATCAGCCCTCCCAAGAGAGATTAGGGCTTGGCAGCGGCTCCGTATCGTAAAACGCGATGAAACTTTCTCTTTGATTTTTTTTCTCTGCGAAAGCAAATATATGGAGTTGGAGTTGAGGTCAGTGGACGTCCAGGGGGCCCACGAGGCAGGGGGCGCGCCCAGGGGGAGGGGGCGTGCCCCCACCCTCGTGGACAGGGTGTGGGCCCCCTGACGCTAATTCTTTCGCTAGTATTTTTTATTAATTCTGAAAAGTTGCTCCATGGATTTTCAGGTCATTCCGAAAACTTTTATTTCTGCACAAAAATAACAACATGGCAGTTTTGCTGAAAACAACGTCAGTTCGGGTTAGTTCCATTCAAATCATGCAAGTTAGAGTCCAAAACAAGGGCAAAAGTGTTTGGAAAAGTAGATACGATGGAGACATATCACACGTCCAGCGGGGCCTCGCGTAGCCACCCTGAGTTGTCGACGATGAAGGACATCGTCCCGAAGCGGATTCCGCCGCTGACTGACATGATAATGATGAAGAAAATCCACCTACACTGTGAACTTTTGCTAGATGCCTAGACCCACGATGGGCGCCAACTGTCGGGGTTATGATCCTGACAATGGGTACTAGGGGTACGAATAAGGGGCATCGACTAGCTACGGTGTAGGTGTTTAACGAGTTTAGGCCCCTCACTCGGTGGGGGTACTGGTAAAAGCCCTACGTCTCGTGCCCCGAGGCTTGCTTTGATTTTGTTGAGTAAGGTGATTGTATTGGAAACATAGGATATACTAGGAAGTATTCTGCCTTGTCTTGTACTCCAAGTAGATCATGTACTCCTATATATATGCCCACGAGGCTCAAGCAATATAAAAAAAATATTCCACCAAACCCTTCTCTCCCTTCTAACATGGTATCAGCCTAATAGATCCTAAACCCTAGTCGTCGCCCACCTCTTTCGCACCCGCGCGCCACCACTAGGGCGGTCGGCCTCCATGACCGCCGCCAAGGGGCACGCCGCCTGTACCTAGGGTTCGTCTGCCGATCGTGTTGACCGGTTGCCCTATAGAGTCTTTTTCTCGAGCCCTTGCTCCGGGTTTTTCTCTCTCTTGCCGGTCACCTTGATCAATGCTCTTTCTTTTTGGTTTTCCAATCTACAATTGGTTTGCGTCGCTCTCCGCCGCCGTCAACATATGTGTGCCTCTACTTCGACACCGACGCGACTACCGGTCTCTTCACCGACAAGGCGGCCTTGTGCAACATGATGGCCTCTCAGCCGTTGTCCGCGCATCTATCGGTCGATCATTCTGCACCGCTCGTCATCGTCTTCATCCGATTGGGATCCTACACCAACCCACCTCCATCCAAATGTGTTGCATCCGCTCCATGCAGACTTCATCATCACCAAGCAAAGCTACCTTGCCACAAGTCCCCACGGTGCAGATCAAACCCACCCACCCGCATACGAGAGTACGCCATGTAGGTTTGTTTGGACTTTGTGTGTGCATGCAGATTTGTTTGAGCTTCCTGCATGACCGTACGTCACGGGCGCGTGCGGCTGCTGTGAAGTCCGCTCTGGCGGCTCTGTGTTGTTTTACTACGGATTAAACCGAAGCCGCTGCATGGCCCCTTGGTCGTCCGCGTGTTCCTGTGCGCGGACGATGGGCTGCTCGTGCTGCTTGGGGTTGCGTCCATCTGTTGTCGTCTACGCCTCTTCGACCTCGTGAGCTATTGGACTGATCACCTGACCGCCCATGATTCGCCTCATCTACGTCGTGCGATTGATCTACCCCGTCAGTTGTGCGTGCCTCCGCAGGTCCCATGAAGATCATCATTGGGTTCAGCGCGCCCCTCTACTGATCGAGCAATGGGCTGCCACTGTGTCGCCCTATCGGGCCACAGCGTCGCCGCCTCGTGGTTCTCGCTGCGGCTGCATCAATCCACGTCATCGCTGCATCGCCCCTTCGAGCCGTAGTGTCGCGGCCCGCGGTCCACCGCCACCCCGAGGCGTCCGCTCCAGGCTATCCCCATGGCTGCACCGACCCTCGTGTCGCAGCTATGTCGCACCGCCGGGCTGTAGCGAGTGTGACACGTGATCCACACCGTCGCCTGATACGTCTCTAATATATCTATATATTTTTTTCGTTTCATGCTATTATATTATCCAACTAGGATGTTTTATATGCTATTTTATATGGTTTTTGGGACTAACCTATTAACCTAGAGCCCAGTGCCAGTTTCTTTTTTTTCCTTGTTTTTGAGTTTTACAGAAAAGGAATACCAAATGAAGTCCAATCGACGTGCCAATTTTTGATGATTTTTATGGACCAAAAGAAGCCCCCAGAGTAAAAGAGTTGGGCCAGAAGAGTCCCGGGCTGCCCACAAGGGTGGGGGCGCGCCCACCCCCTCGATGCACCCCCCTATCTCGTGGACGGCTCGGAGACCCCCCTGACGTGAGACCTACTCCAAAAATTCCTATAAATACAGAAACCTCTAGAAAATAACCGAGATCGGGAGTTCCGCCGCCTCAAGGCTCTGTAGTCACCAAAAACCAATCGGGGCCCTGTTCCAGCACCCTGCCGGAGGGGGGATCCATCACCGGTGGCCATCTTCATCATCCTGGCGTTCTCCATGACGAGGAGGGAGTAGTTCACCCTCGGGGCTGAGGGTATGTACCAGTAGCTATGTGTTTGATCTCTCTCTCTCTCATGTTATTGATATGGCACGATCTTGATGTATTGCGAGATTTGCTATTATAGTTGGATCTTATGATGTTTCTCCCCCTCTACTCTCTTGTAATGGATTGAGTTTTCTCTTTGAAGTTATCTTATCGGATTGAGTCTTTAAGGATTTGAGAATACTTGATGTATGTCTTGCATGTGCTTATTTGTGGTGACAATGGGATATTCACGTGATCTACTTGATGTATGTTTTGGTGATCAACTTGCGGGTTCAGTGACCTTGTGAACTTATGCATAGGGGTTGGCACACGTTTTCGTCTTGACTCTTCGATAGAAACTTTGGGGCACTCTGTGAAGTACTTTGTGTTGGTTGAATAGATGATCTGAGATTGTGTGATGCATGTCGTATAATCATGCCCACGGATACTTGAGGCGACATTGGAGTATCTAGTTGACATTAGGGTTTTGGTTGATTTTTGTCTTAAGGTGTTATTCTAATACAAACTCTAGGAAAGATCGAACGGAAAGAACAGTTTCATGTTATTTTACTACGGACTCTTGAATAAGATCAATCAGAAAGGATAACTTTGAGGTGGTTTCGTACCCTACAATAATCTCTACGTTTGTTCTCCGCTATTAGTGACTTTAGAGTGACTCATTGTTGCATGTTGAAGGATAGTTATATGATCCAGTTATGTTATTATTGTTGAGAGAACTTGCACTAGTGAAAGTATGAACCTTGGGCCTTGTTTCCAAGCATTGCAGTACCATTTACGCTCACTTTTACCACTTGTTACCTTGTTGATTTTATATTTTCAGATTACAAATACCCATATCTGCCATCCATATTGCACTTGTATCACTATCTCTTCGCCGAACTAGTGCACCTATACAATTTACCATTGTATTGGGTGTGTTGGGGACACAAGAGACTCTTTGTTATTTGGTTGCAGGGTTGCTTGAGAGAGACCATCTTCATCCTACGCCTCCCACGGATTGATAACCCTTAGGTCATCCACTTGAGGGAAATTTGCTACTGTCCTACAAACCTCTACACTTGGAGGCCCAACAACGTCTATAAGGAGAAGGTTGCGTAGTAGACATCATCGTCCGAGGCCATCCCCGCGGTTACACCGACCTGTGCTCCGCCGCTGTGCCGCCCCTTCGGGTCATAGTGTTGTGGCACGCGGTCCCCACCCCCACCCTAAGGTCTTCCGTCGTTGCCCTGACCTGCCCAACGCCGCTGAGTCGCCCCTTTGGGTCGTAGCGCTGTGGCCCGCGGACCCCTTCGCCGTTACTGCGTGTCGACCTCCCGTGGTATGCGCCGCACCATCTCTCTTGGCACGGGAACACCACCGTCCGCGCCGGTCTTCGTCACGTTATCGGGTTCTTCGCCTCCTTCGAGCACCGCCGCCGCGCGCCTAACCTAGCCGCCGCCGTCGCTCTTCATTGGCCGCCGCCGCTGCTACCCCCATAGCCGCCGTCGTCGCCCGTCCAGCTCCTTCGTCTTCATCCAGCACCAGCTGTCGCCAGCATCGCCGTCATCTACCCCAACCACTTCGTCTACTCCGACAACCGCGGGCAACATCGGCCCGCGCCGATTGGCGCCGCAACCGTCGTCGAGTCCTTCTTTGCTGGCCTCTCTGACTTCTCCGACATGGCGTATGGCTCGTGCAGGTCCCTCGTCTCTGCATGCCCGGTGCTGGCAACACCGAAGCGTGCCTTCGTCCACGATGTGTCCCCGGGCCTGGCAAGCCTGGTGCGGCGCTTCGTCAACTTCGTCTTCGTCCGTCTACGCATGCCCGGTGCTGGCAACACCGATGCGTGCCTTCGTCCATGATGTGTCCCCCTGCTTGGCAAACCCGCCGTGATGCGTCATCAACAATGTCTTCTTCCCGGCGCACCCCTACTTCGACACCACTGCGCCCATGCTAACTCGGTGCCTCCTTGCGCCCGCGGCTCCACGGCGACTCCCTCGACAACGGCTACCCCGACTCGACATCGACCACGGCATTCTTCGCATGGCACCTCGACCACGGCTCCACCACATACGCTCTCGGCTACATCGACAAATGGCACAAAGGGCTATCGCCTTGCTTGAGCAATCTCGTCGGTTTTCACTCCAGCCACGACTCCGTGAGGCATCGGCCGTTACGACTGGGGGGGTGTTCGTCGGCTTGCCTTCGGATTCTTCTCTAGTCTCACCGTCTGTGTCGCTACCATTGTGACTTCGGAGTGTTGAGTAAGGTGATTGTATTGGAAACATAGGATAGACTAGGAAGTATTCTGGCTTGTCTTGTACTTCAAATAGATCATGTACTCCTATATATATGCCCACGAGGATCAAGCAATATAACGAAATATTCCACCAAACCCCTCTCTCCCTTCTAACAGATTTGATGGTATAGTTACAGAGAGTGAACGTGCCCGGCTATGAGAGGGGTGTGGCTTATATAAAATGCGATGCAACCCCATGTCTTCCACGCCGCCGTGGCATTAAATGTCATTGTACAAGAGATTATAAAAGTTGCTTCGATATAACTTCCCCTAAAATTTAGGACCATCCCGTATGTTGGAGAAAAAAATTGGTGGAGTTGTTGGAGTTGCTCTAACTGGGTTTGGCACGGAGGGAAGTGTGAGACACTATTTTGTAAACAAAAAAAAGGTAGGCTACACCTCCAGAAAATAAAGGAAAAATAAATGCTTGGATGTGTATCACTCACTGATACAGTGTACCAGTACTACAGTCACTATTCGTGTATTCATTTGCTCCAAGAAAGCAAAACCGAGACGAATCCAAATGCAACACGTACGGCTGTGTGATACACTATTCCGTCCCCTACTCAACCGATGCGACGGTGCGCGAAGCTCCGCGTGTCCCCGGCACCCGCAGACGTGTCCCGGCAACTGCAAAGCTAAAGAACATTGGCAGAGACCGTCACGGCCAGAAGCAACTAGACGCACGAGACAAGGGTCGGGGCAGACTAGACAAGAGATGGAGATGGCAACAGTAGCAGCACCGGCGGCCGGCCGCAGCGGAGGAGCGATGGCATCAGGGGAGTACTGGACCGAGGCGCTTAAGTCGTTCCTCGACCACATCCCCGTCTCCTCTCTCTCCGGCGCGCTCCAGCCCTCTACCTCCCCAGGTACACGCACCGAGCACGCATGCCACTCTCTTGCATCCTGATCCTGTGCCAGTCTGCTGGTGTCATGGCCGTCTTGGTCTGCAGCGTTGGAGCTCAACCTTGATGCCTGCGTGCTGGACGCCATCGGTTCCATGCGCTGCGCCAATGCGGGCGGTGCCGTGATCGTCGACGAGGTCCGCCGTAGCCTTGGCAAGTTCGTTGACCGCGACATAGGATACGTTGATTTCCCCAGCCTCGTCTTATGGGCACTCGAGGTAATTTTGCTTTGGCTGTCTGTAGATTATTAGTCGCGTGGTTCTACTGAAAGCCAGGTCTGAGCATCTTCTTCGGCTGCATTGCTTCTTCCTAGGAACTTGACAGGGTGAGCACTGAACGACAAGACAAGAGTTCCGACTTCTTCTCAAGTCTGAAACTACATCCTCAGATTGCAGAAACCAAGGTACATTTTTCTCTGCTTTGCAAACGTATAGCCTACTGCTGGATGTTCATCGCTGCAGTGAAATGGATGCAATTCAATGAAATATATAATTGCTAATGGTTTCGGGTTCTTGCTCTGATGAACCGAACAGATCGCCTGGTTAGCTAAGTTGTTCCTGTTGGAGCCATTCTTCCCCGTTCGGTCCCATGATACGCTCTTCCACGCAATGTTGCTCTTCTCCAAACACCACAGGCTCAATGTGATACCTGTTGTTGAGTCGGTCAACTCCAGTGTTGACGGATTTGTTACTCAGGTAGGAGTACTTATTTGGTACTCAATGCTTTTGAAGGCAGAATTGAATCATGCAACTAACTGTCGATGAACCACACGCAGAATGCAGTAATGGAGTTGCTTCTCCAGTCAAGTGGTCTTGAATGGCTCGATAAAATCGCAGACAAACAACTATCCGAATTTAGGTAAGCCCTGTGCTGAATATGAGTACCAATACGAATTGAATCGCTTGTTATCAGTAATGTACTTGCTTGTTGCCAGATTTGCCAATGCGAGCAAGCCTGTTCTTGTGTACTCGGATGAGACTGTGGCCTACACGTTTCGTGTTCTTTCCAAGGAGAAGACAGGAGTTGCAGTCATCGACCGAAAAAATCGGCGTTTGATTGGAATGATTCAGTGCAGCGATGTTTACCTGCTGTTGGACGATAGCTCCTTGTTCAGCAACAGAAAGCAAGTTTTTTTTCCTCATCCCACTCAATGTTTGACTGAAGATAACTTTTGGTAATAAATAAATTGCATGTTGTTCATTAGGATCATGAGTGCTGAAGAATTCGTCAAGCTGAAGAACAAGGATCAAAAATCTAGAACGGGGCATTCATCAGAATCTGAGGTCCAGAGCGTCCCCAGCCTCAGAAGCAGAGTGCAACAATCTGTTGTAACGAACCGGTGGTCCGACACCCTGAAGCAAGCAATGGAGAATCTAGCAGCCTCAGGAAGCAGCTGCAGCTTCATCGTGGACGAGCAGGGGCACGTGGAAGGAGTCGTGACGCCAAGAGATGTCATCTCCGTCTTCTCCCCTCCGTGCATGGACTCGAGGATCGATGGGGGCACCTTCTTCTCGGCCGCGCTTGAGCAGGCCGGCTGCCGCGTTGAGAATGGACAGATGATTAGGAACACTTAGCTAGTCATGATTGGAGAGATTGCATTTCGTTAGGGCAGAGTGCAGATAACTAACTCGTCAGTTCATCTGTTTGCTCTTCACTAATAGGAGTATTTTTGCACTGTCAAAAGTTACTGTCACCCTGTTCTGTTTAGTTGGTACTTGTTCACGAAAGATAAATCAGCAGTTCATAATGACAGCGGACATAATGTAAGAGGAGAGAATTGGTGGGATATTTCTAAAAATATCATGCTACCAAACCCTTCTCAGCCCTCGCGTCGCTCCCTCCCTCGGGCGACACGAGCGGCGGCTCAGCCCCGTCCACCGCGCGCCCTCCTTCCACTCACTCCCCTTGCCGTCGCCGGTGGGCTCCGCCGGGCGAAGCCCGCGCGGATCCGGCGGCGGCAGAGCCTCTTCTCCCCGTCGTTTCCTGGGCGCTCGCGAGGGGGAGCTCGCGGTGGCGGGCGGCGGATGGCGGCCGGCGCGCGGAGCTCCGCGTAGGCTGCGGGCGGAGGGAGGGGTGCTGGGGCGGCGGCTTCGGTCCGAGCTCCTGGCGCGGCCTGGGCATGGACGGCGTGCGCAGGCGGCGTGCGTGTGTGCGGCGACTGCTGGGCGTGGCGGGCTTGACGTCCCTGTAGCGCGAGGTGTGCTGCGTGTGGAGTGCCGGCTCCTGCTCAGATGCTTCGCTCGAGCGGTTTGATCTGGATCTGGCGCCTCAGTGCTCCGTTCTGGTTGCTGCTCCTTGCGATGCAGGTGGTTGCTGCGGTGGTGGTGGCCCCGACGGTGCTGCGGTGGTGGTTGGTGGCTACGGCCAGGGGGTGGTGCGTTTCTGGGCGCGGTGGATCGTGGGATCCCGCGGTCAGAGTGAGGTCGACCTCGGCTGGGATGGTGGAGCGTGGGCGGCGGTCGGTGGCGATTGATGGTGGCACAACTCTGGGAGAAATCCTTGTTCCGATCTTCATCGGAGCCGGCGACGGTGGCGCCCGCGGGTGTCGTTACCTTTCTTGAAAGCGTCGTCTTGGAGCTGTGCTCCTCCTCTCCACGGCATTGGCTCCGGAGGGAAACCTCAGATCAGCTAGATCGGGCGATGGGGGCGTCTTCGCGTCTTTCTCCTCCTTGGGGGCATCGTCTCGGAGCCGGCTACGACTGGAGAACGGTGGATGGCGGCATCTTCGCTGCGTGGCTTGCTGAGGCGGGGCGTTGGTTTCTGTTTTGGCAACGATGATGGCGTTGAGAGGAGCTCGGGTCGCAGCATGGACTTCGGTAGTCGGTTCTTCCCGGCGTGTCTGAGGTGCCCTTCCGTTATGGAGGGCACGCTCGGCGCAAGTCCTGCATATTTCCCTTTCGAAGCTCGTCGTCAAAGTCGGAGCTGACGGTTGCTTGCGCGTGTGGCCATCTGTTGGCATGTGCCGTCGTGGCTTCGGCGGCTGTTTGTAGCCCCGAGTTTCTTGTCGGTGGCCAGGTTGGCCGGTGGTGCCCATATCATATGGGTTGAGTTGTATCGGTTTTAGCCCGGTTTTCCGCCAATTAACGGGGCAATTCTCTTCTTCTTAATCAATGAAATGGCAAGTCTTTTGCCTCGTTTCAAAAAAAGAATTGGTGGGATCGCTTTTTGTATTGCTAAGCCCCGTGAAGGAGTATATAATGTGTACATCTCTTGAAGAAGAGGGATATGGCTCATATAGTACCAAATATTCCCTCGGTCGGTTTCAAAATATAAGTCTTTTTAGAAATGTTTGAGCATTTATAACCGGACCTCTCAAACTCGCCTCATACGCCTGTACGGACCATCCGGTCACAATTTTTTGACCTGGACGGGCGTCTCAAATGGGCCTCAAACATCCAGGCTGACCGGCACCCCTCATATCCAGCCCAAATATGAGACGTATGGGGGTCGGCGGGCGTGCCCGGGCATGCCCGCCGGCCCCGCTGTAGGTCATAGCGGTCTCACCTGCAGCGACCGAAGCTCCTCCATCTCTCATCGGTGCAACCAAATTTAAGTCCCACATCGCCGGCCGAGGCGGACGCCGCTCGGCTTAAATAGCTATGCTAGCAGGTGGTGGCAAGCTTGGTTGTTGTTGTGTAGGTCTATCAATTCTGGCATGTGTGATCGAGATATATTTGACACTATATTGCATTTCATTGACTGATGATTGTTCATCAAGTGTCAAGTTTGTCTTGATAATATACGTTGATACCTCTACTATAATGACAATAGATTTTTATTTTGTTTTGATGCACGGACGTGATTCAGAAAAAGACAAGCCGACATCAATCTTCCTTATGTGAAGGATATAGACCCTGACTATGAATCTTCTATGTGATAAATATAGAAGATTCATAGTAAGAGTCCATATCCTTAACAAAGGATGCAATGATGTCAGAAGCTTATCCCTTCTGGACGATCCGGATATTTAAGTTGGTCGACTAGCTCATCAGTCGGTGAGGTGGGACAAATATGGGTGTGAAAATGTTAAGTATGAGCAATTTTCAATGCCCAGCAGGCCCAAGACGGACAGAATGATCGACGTGCATGGCCCTGCATGTAACATATGTTTTAAAAATAGGATATGTGGTTGTAAATTGTAAAATTTAAGGTACACCCGGTCACTGTCCGCAGGCGCGTCCGGACGCGTCCACCGGCGTTTGAGGGTCCAAATTTACAACCTCCGGATGTAGATGCTCTTATAATAAGACTCCATACAGATGTATATAGACATGTTTTAGAGTGTAGATTCACTCATTTTACTCCTTATATAGTCCGCATTGGAATCTCTAGAAAGACTTATATTTCGGAACGGAAGGAGTACATGTTGTTGGGAAACGTTGCATGGAAAACAAAAAGAATTCTATGCACACGCAATGATCTATCCATGGAGATGCATAGCAACGAGGGGGAGAGTGTGTCTATATACCCTCGTAGACCATAAGCGGAAGCTTTGACAACGCGGTTTATGTAGTCGAACTTCTTCTAGCTCTGATCGATCAATTACCGAACGAACGGTGCCTCCAAGTTCTGCACACGTTCAGCTCGGTGGTGTCCCTCGTATTCTTGATCCAGCAAGGTGTTGAGGTAGTAGATGAGTTCCGTCAGCACGACGGCGTGGTGACGGTGATGGTGAAGTGATCCTCACAGGACTTCGCCTAAGCACCGCGAGAATATGACCGGAGTTGTAAACTTGGGGGGGGGGGGGGGCGCACACGGCTAGATAATTGTCTGATGTGTGCTAGACGTCCCCTGATGTCGCTTGAAGCTATGTCGGTATTTCCCCAAAGAGGAAAGGATGATGCGGCACAACGGTGATAGATATTTCCCTCAGATATGAAACCAAGGTTATCGAACCAGTAGGAGAACCAAACAACACAACGTAAACAGCCCCTGCACACAAATAACAACACCTCGCAACCCACGTGTTAAAGGGGTTGTCAATCCCTTTCGGTGTACGGCGCCTCAAGGTAGACAAAGGACGTGAGGTAAATTTGTAGATAGGATAAATAGATCGCAGAACAAATAAATTGCAGCAATGTATTTTTGTATTTTTTTTAGTTTAATAGATCTGAAAATAAACGCAAGGAAAGAGTAGATCACAAGGCAAATATATGAGAAAGAAGACCCGGGGGCCGTAGGTTTCACTAGTGGCTTCTCTCGAGAAAAATAGCAAATGGTGGGTGAACAAATTACTGTTGGGCAATTGATATAACTTCAAATAAGCATGATGATATCCAGGCAATGATCATTACATAGGCATCACGTCCAAGATTAGTAGACCAACTCCTGCCTGCATCTACTACTATTACTCCACACATCGATCGCTATCCAGCATGCATCTAGTGTATTAGGTTCATGAAAAAGCGGAGTAATGCAATAAGAACGATGGCATGATGTAGACAAGATCCATTTATCTATTGCGGCAGATATGGATCCCATCTTTTTATCCTTAATAGCAATGATAATACGTGTCGGTTCCCTTTCTGTCACTGGGATCAAGCACCGTAAGATCGAACCCGCTACCGAGCACCTCTTCCCATTGCAAGATAAATAGATCGAGTTGGCCAAACAAGACCCAAATATCGGAGAAGAAATACGAGGCTATAAGTGATCACGCATATAAGAGATCAAATAACTCAAATAACTTTCATGGATATAAAAAGATATAACTGATCATAAACTTGAAGTTTATCAGATCCCAAAAAACACACCGCAAAAAGGACTTACATCATATGGATCTCCAAGAGATCATTGTATTGATAATCAAGAGCGAGAGAGGAAACCATCTAGCTACTAACTACGGACCCGAAGGTCTACAAAGAACTATTCACGCATCATCGGAGAGGCACCAATGGAAGTGGTGAACCCCTCTATGATGGTGTCTAGATTGGATCTCGGTGTTCTAGACTCTCCGGTGGCTGGATGAAAATTCCGTCGACTCCCCTAGGGTTTCTGGAATATTGGGGTATTTATAGAGAAAAGAGTCAGTCCAGGGGGCACCCGAGGTGGGCACAACCCACCTGGGCACGCTTGGGCGCGCCCAGGTGGGTTGTCCCCTCCTCGGGACTCCCCCCAGGTGCAACCAGGGCCCATTATGTTCCTTCTGGTCCATAAAAAATCATCGTAAATTGGTGTGGTATTTGGACCCCTTCTGATATTGATTTTCTGTGATGTAAAAAACATGCAAAAAAACAACAACTGGCACTTGGCACTATGTCAATAGGTTAGTACCAAAAAATGATATAAAATGACTATATAATGATCATAAAACATCCAAGATTGATAATAAAACAGCACAAAATAGTCAAAAATTATAGATACGTTGGAGACGTATCAACATCCCCAAGCTTAACTCCTGCTCGTCCTCGAGTAGGTAAGTGATAAAATAGAATTTTTGATGTGGAGTGTTGTTTTTCATGCCATATCAGATTCTTTTCTTCATAGCATGGACATTTGGACTTTTATGTGATTCAAAGCAATAGTCTAGTTTTGACATAATAATTTAGATACTCAAGCATTTCAACAAGCAACCATGTCTTTCAAAATATCAATGCTAAAACAAGTTATCCCTAGCCCATCGTGCTCAAACATTGATCCATTCATGAAACACACTCGAATATTAGCTACACCCAATACTTAAGTACGGTCATATTGCCCCCTAGTTGATGCTTTTATAAGAGAGGATGGAGACTCAAAAGATAAAAAATGCATAAAGTAAAAGAAAGGCCTTTCGTAGAGGGAAGTAGGGATTTGTAGAGGTGCCAGAGCTCAAAGCGAAAAAATAGAGATAAAAACATTTTGGGAGGTGTATCCATTCCATCAACGAAAACGACTTGGAGCATCCCAACACTTTCCATGCTAGATATATCATAGACGGTTCCCAAACAGAAAATAAAGTTTATTCCTTTTTCCACCATAACTTTCACTTTCCATGGCTAGTCGTATGCACGGGTGCCCTCCATACCAACACTTTTCAAGGAATTTATTATTTGACAACATAAAGTAAATTCATTTTTGCATTTCGGGACTAGGCATCCCTAATACCTTTGTCTTACTCTCATGCAATGATAATTGAATAAACACTCACCATGAGAATAACACATCTAGCATGGAAAATATTAGCTACCTGTTACCATTCCGCGAGCAAAACTAACACACAAAAGAGAAGTTCATTTTAAAAATTAGATGATGCGGAGCATCCCACGTTCATCCCCATGTACACTCCGACTACTCTTCAAGCCCCAAGAGGACATATGACGAGACCTCGAATATACACCATTGGACACAAGGTGAACTCGCTCCTCTCCGAACCTTCACTTTCTACATGTGAGACATGGCTACTACCTCATGCATGGATCTTGCATATGCTCAGGTACCATGTAAGCAACCAAGGAGAAGGAATGGTGCAAGACGGACATCAAGATCAAGGAGGCAGTCTGCCCAGCCTAGAAGGACCGGAACAACCGCCCAACAACCGCCTGAGCAGTACAACCGGCCCTCTATGATCAAGCGCTGCAAGGCCGGTACAGCACCGGATGTACCGGTAAATCCCAAAAGACCGGTACTACCGGCCCAACGACCGGTACAACCGCTGGGGCCCCCGACGCCCATCTGCAGAAGCCAGCACCTGACCCCAACGGTAGTACCGCCTTCCTCGTCCGGTACTTCCGCCCTCCATGAGTCGCCAGCGGTATAACCGCCCCATCGACCGGTACAACCGGCCTGTCTGCGCATAGTGTATTGGGCCGAGCCCGTGTACCCCTTCGCCCTCACTTACCCCTTCGTGGCTCTAGACTATATATACTCCTCCACCTCCTCCTAGTTAGGTTTAGCACTGGATTAGCTCATATTTGTGAGAGAGCCTTTGCTCATCCACTTGGATACTTCTCCTCGGAGTTCAGGACCTCTTCGGAGAAGATCCCCCAAGCGGATTCAAGACCCCTTTCTAGGGAAGACCATCAAGGCCTCCGTTAGGAGATGAACTGTCCTTTGTATCCTTACCTTTGTTGATTGTGGATCATATGTTACTCTATGTTGTCGGTGATCTAGCACTCGTGTGATTGATTACTTGTCGGTTGAGTGTTTCTCTTGTTCTCCCCGTGTTTTGCCTCTAGTTCTTCCGCGTGTTCTTCGTGATTCCCCCTAGGATCCCTCCAAACGTGAAAGATCGACCACTTAGGGTTCTGCCCTACATCATCTTGATATCATGAGCCACGTTGATCACGTTTTGGAGCCCCTACCCCGTGTTTTCTAGCTTGATTTTGTTGTTTTCGTCCTAAATTCGAAAATCCCCACCAAAAATAGCCCCCAAATTTTTTTTTGTGATTTGTTGGTTTGATGATGTTTTGTTGATTTTGATCCATGGATTTGCTCGGTTTCAAGTGGATCTAGCATTCCCCCAAGTTTCCCCTCTTCTCATCCACGAAATCCATCCAATTTTGGCCCCGAAATCATCCATTTCCGCCCCAAAATCACGCCCCGAGTCGATCTGCGAAAAATCCCGACACGAGCGGTACTTCCGCCCCTCCGAGCGGTACTACCGCTGAGTACCTCGAGCGGTACTACCGCCCTCACAAGCGGTACTACCGCCCCTCCCAGTTTCAGCGTTCCGAGTTTCACCGTTTTGCCCATAACTAATTCATCCGGAGTCCGTTTTGACGTTCTTTAGCTCGTTTTGAAGCTATTGACATCCCCCATCCCACAAAAATACCACCAACACAATTAGACTCCATCAAATTTTCCAAAATTTGGCAAGTTTGCCTAGGCCCTCCACCATATCATCCGCATAGCCACCACCGACTTCCGCAACCTAACCCATTTTGTTCCCCTTAGCATTAGTGGTTGCTTGAGTAGTGATTCGAGTCTCCTAAGGTGTTTCGGCTACTTAGGGACAATTGCTTCTTCATCAACCACCGCCACCACTTCCGCATAGGCGTGCCCACCATACACTTCCGCCACCCCAACTTAACCCAATAGTTTTGGCTTGTTGAGTTGTGGCTTGTGTCTCCTAAGGTGTTTCGGCTACTTAGGGACGGCAACTTCAACTCCGACACGTGTATAGCCCGTCACTCCACTTCCGCATTGCCAAGTGCAAACCACCACCGCTTTCCGCTACCACCATTTTGACATTTGACGTTTGAGATTTTGAGTTCGCGGTTTTTTCCGTTTCCTAAGGTGTTTCGGCTACTTAGGGACGAGACTCCATCATCTTGGTATCTACATCAAGAACACCGCCACTCATCATCACCACGGACGGTAACCTCCATATCATCTTGGTATCGTGGTATCCCTCCATTGTATATTACCCTTGCCATTGCATTGATAACCTCTAGCCCATTTTGCGTTACTTGCCTATCGAGACTAGCCATTTGAGTATTGCCGGCAACGTGACTTGTGCACATTAGTGATCATACTTCCCATAGCATACATACCATATCATCGTGGTACATATATTGGTATCATATCTTGTGTCACAAGTTTGTTCCCGCATATACACAATTGCTATCTTGGTTTGTGCATTGTGCAAAAGTGGCCATAGAAAAAAAAAGAAATAAAGCTTTTAAGCAAAAGAAAGAGAGCAAAGAAGCTTGTAAGCAAGTGCCATAGCATCATACCACATTGCATATAAGATTGTCATATCCGATCATCTTGGATCATCTTGAGAGAAACACCGGGAACCATACATACATAGCATACTTGGGATAGAAGTTTATCCATTTTGCATCTTATAGGTTGTGCACAAGTGTCGTATCCGCCTATTGAGCAATCGTGCTAGCGTCTCTCTTGAGTTGTGCAACACGAGCGTTTTCCGTGGAGTCCACGCTTTGTGCTCATTCCTTGGTTGCACGACCCCATTTATCTATCCGTGTGTGTGTTTCCGTGTGCCACATATTGCTATTGGTCTACTTGTTTCACTTGCGAATTTGTGAATCTCTTTCAACATTATTGACTCTTGCTAACATTTTGCATTAAATTTTTGTGCCACTATCCTCACCGAGCTCCACTATAAGCTTTACTTGTGTAGGTGTGAGAACCGACAAGGATTGGTACCAATAGTGCTATTTCATTGTCCGCATTTGAGTGAACTTGATTCATTGTCAACATCGGTCAAGGTACATTGGTATAAGTTCTTCTCTTTCTCCCACTCATATTTGCTCGAGTTTTGTGATGGATAGGCAAGGCATTTCCTCTCCGGTCCTCGACAACAACGACGACATGAACAATTACATCACCAAAGCGTCTATCTTCGATCTACAACGACAAGTGCAAGGCACACAATCAATATTGCGAAAGCGCATCGAGAACATCTCCATCGACATTCATCACTCCGAAGCAAGGAGAATGGACTACTTCGACAAGAAGCTTGCCGCACATAAAGAGGAGCAAGATGCAAGGATGGAGGAGATTAGAGCCTTGATCAAGTCTACTTCCCCTTCGTCATCTTCAAGGCGGCGACATTCAAGTCGATCATCTTCGGAGCACAAACAAGATGCAAGCGCAAGTCGTCCAAGTCAACACCTACATGGCGACCACCATCACGTTCGTGATCAACATCGTCATGAAGGGCAAGTCACCTCCAAGCATCATGTACACGACGACGACGAACGCCTTCGAGCTCAAGAGCGACAACGACACCATCATCATGAAGATGCTCCACAAGCGCAAATGCACAAGTCCCAACACGCCAAGTCGAAGCTTCATAAGCACAAGAGAAGACCGCGAGACGACCACCACCAAGACGGCGCTACGGCTACAACAACCACTTCGGCATCTTCGCCAAGTACTATCAAGGCATCTTCGCCTTTGGACGTACGGCATCTTCGCCTACTTCCCATGAGTACGCCTACATCGACTTCATCAAGTCCAAGGCGGCCACCTACAAGCGAGGGCGACACTTCCATCTTCGGAAGCCCCTCAAGGAAGATGGCCGAGCATGGGAAACTCCCTTCGGTCATGGAGACGAGCTATGAGGTGCCACATCATATGGACCTCCAACACCAAGACGGCGACAAGACGGTCGAGCAAGGGCCATCCCCTTCGACTACGGCGACAAGCACGAACCTCTTCAACAACATGAAGATGGTGCCCATATTGGACTCATCCTCCGAGTCAAGCTACGCGACCGCGCATGGAGACATTTGCACCTACATCTCTTCGACACCCACATATGTCGAGATGCCCCAAGTGCCATGTGAGGAGAGCCACCACCACATGAGTGACATGAGTGACTCCACCATACGTGACATTGAGAGCATTTCCTATGAGAGGATGAGTGTGACCACCACTAGCCCCACATATGAGAGCATGCCACACATCCTATGTAAGGTTGAGCGCCATTTGAGTGAATCCACCAACCATATGAGTGAGAGCATCCTTGAGGGAGTGAGTGAGCCACAACACTTAGAGAGTGAGGTAGTTGACACGGCATATGAGGCCATTTCGCTTTCTAACAACTTAACCTCTACCTCTCTTGTGTTTTCTTCTTTGGTGCTAGGACCCATATATGATGACGCGCCGATTCGCGATGACTACGTCCTCCCTTTGGACACAACGATGGCCATGGTGGATGATGATGCACCCCCCACATGGTTCCATCAAGATGAAGATGACCACCATTTGGTCTTTCCCACCTCACCTACACCACTTGAGTGGAATGACAAAGGTAACAAAGGTGACGGTGATGCTCTAGTCCCACTAGTGACATTCTTGAGATTGATTGCTTCCATGATGTTGACCCACCTATTACCATGCTTCATGCTAGTGAAACTTCTTCATGCCTTGAATTACCTATTTATGATGAATATGATGATGAGCATGTTGAGTTGCCTAGTTGTGATGCTATGCTTCATGGGATATCTTGTGAAAATTCTATTGGTCACATCATGTTTGATAATCCGCTTGACTTGTCATATGCTATGCATGAGATCAACCATATGTCTTATTTGCAATCTCTTCATAGTGACTATGCATATGCCATTAAAATAAACCCAATTTGCACATATGGCATAGATGACAAGCCCATGGTTATTGGCTTTTGCTTCTCTTGTGATGATATTGCCATGCTTCCTTTACATGATTTGCGCAATTCATCTACTATGTCATGCCATGATCACATTGTTCCAAATAAGCATTGTTTTGGATGTTGTCAATATTCTCCATGTGATGTTTCCATTAATGCTCATGAGGAGACCCCCATAGTTTCCTCATACATATTATGAGATCTTGATGCATTTCATACTTTGCATGATTTCCATGATTGCTTGCACCATATACATTCCATGAATAACAATGCTCTAGATATTTCTCATGATGCATTACATCCTTTGAGTCTCCATTATGCCATACATAATAACAAACCTATCATGATGGATGACATGTTTCTATATCACGCATCTCATTTATTTGAGCATTGGATTTTTTGTGCTAACCAACACATGCCCGTGCGCATCATGATGGATGATGTGTACATATACCATGCACACACAATTTTTCCTTTGTCTTTATTTTGTGTAGGTACTCATGTATACTCGTCAACCTCTCAATCCCAAGAGTTGACGAAACGAGCTCTTGAGAGCAACGATGACTTGGGATCCCATGGTCTATCCTTACCACCGTTCCCTTTGCGCAAGGACTACGCGCATCTCTTCTACTTGGCTCTCACACGGCTATGGGCTATTTACCACTTGTCACCTTATGCTCATTTCCCGTGTTCACTTTGCATGTTATACTTGCTTCTATGCATTTGCCATGCAATTGTGACCCTTGCTTGCATCTACTCATGAGTCACGATTATGATACTTCTATGTGTATTTGCATGATTGGTAGAGATCCTTGTTGCTATTGCCATGTTTATCATGTGCCTCATACTATTGTTGATTCTTGTGTTGGGAGAGTCATGATGTTACATTGCTATTTACATAGGACTTCTTGCCAACACCATGAACCTACTTTCCTCATATCTTGCTTTCATGCTTGTGCTATGACATGTGAATTATTCATGCGCACTATTTGCACACATGACATGCCTGCTATGATTCCTCCTAGTATGTTGCATCTTTGCACTACTAGCTTGCTTGACTTGATTGATATGATTGCTTGCTATGTTGCATCACCCATGTTCCACTATTACTTGCTTTCTTGGGTTGATGACATATATGCTCATGCCTCTCACATGATATATCTTGATCATTGTCTCTTGTGTCCATTAGTTGCCTCTTTCATATCCACTTGTATTGAGTGCAACCATACTATGCTTATTGATCTTGGAGACTTTGATACTTTACTTGTGATGCATGCTTGTTTGATTGAGCCTATTGTATTTTGTTGTTCTTGCATCTTATGCCTCCATACTATGCAATGCTCCCTTGTCCTTTCTAATGATGAGCATGATGCATACACTTGTTTGGTTTCTTACCACACGAATGATAGGTTTTGCACTTCCGCTAACCTCATTTGTTTTTCTGAGTGTTTTCATGTTCTTTCATTTTGAAGGATTCACAAGGCATTACCGTCACGAGACAACTTGGTTATGTGAAGGCATACAAGATGCGCAACTACATCATCCTTGAGACACTCCAAAAGGTGACCTCTTTCCCTTTGAGCCATCCTCAAATACGCATATTGGATGGGTCACTCTTTCATTGTTGTTTCCTTCTTGTTGTCTACATGATACATCTCGTGAACGGAGGAGCGACATTGGAGATTGGCTACATGGACCTTCACATTGAGGAGCGCTCGCACTTATTGGATGCACCTTCGAACTCCACTCATGCCTCGACATCGAGCTTTGGTACACCAACACCTCCATATTTGTTGATTGTGATCATACATGTCATGCTCGATGGACATATCATACTCACCACAAGTTTGCACGCTATGCATGGATTGACTCACATTATGCTTGTCTTATTGCATCTATTTCCATGTCATCCATGATATATGAGCTTGTGCATTTCCTTAGCAAATTTGTTGTGATCTTCCTTGATGGCATATTCATACATCATGATCATATTGTCCACCATCAATTGCATGATAACATACACATGTTGAGCATCCATTGCCATATTCATGCTATTGATAAACCGTCTCACTATGACATCATTTTGCACCGTGGTTGCATTGATTATATTTACAACACATTTGTGTGCACAATGATTGCATTTCCTCCCATGAATGCTTTGCATCTCATTCTAGATCATCTTGATAAGCTTCATGCGTTTTGTCACGACCAATCTTGCCGCACGGACTCATTCTTACATGATGGACACTTTGTGTGCGCTAACCATTGTATTTCCGAGTGTTGCTTGTGTTTGCTCTTTTTGCATGTCTATCACTCCGGCGACACCTTGGACTACTTGGATTGCGCAATGTCTTCAACTTCGTCCAACTACAAGTCCGTCCACGACAACCGTTTCCATGGTGATGAGGATCACGATCCGAGGTCGGATCTTTCACAAGGGGGGGAGATGATGCGGAGCATCCCACGTTCATCCCCATGTACACTCCGACTACTCTTCAAGCCCCAAGAGGACATATGACGAGACCTCGAATATACACCATTGGACACAAGGTGAACTCGCTCCTCTCCGAACCTTCACTTTCCACATGTGAGACATGGCTACTACCTCATGCATGGATCTTGCATATGCTCAGGTACCATGTAAGCAACCAAGGAGAAGGAATGGTGCAAGACGGACATCAAGATCAAGGAGGCAGTCTGCCCAGCCTGGAAGGACCGGAACAACCGCCCAACAACCGCCTGAGCGGTACAACCGGCCCTCTACCGCCCAACAACCGGCCACCATTCTGTGATCAAGCGGTGCAAGGCCGGTACAGCACCGGATGTACCGGTAAATCCCAAAAGACCGGTACTACCGGCCCAACGACCGGTACAACCGCTGGGGCCCCCGACGCCCATCTGCAGAAGCCAGCACCTGACCCCAGCGGTAGTACCGCCTTCCTCGTCCGGTACTTCCGCCCTCCATGAGTCGCCAGCGGTACAACCGCCCCATCGACCGGTACAACCGGCCTGTCTGCGCACAGTGTATTGGGCCGAGCCCGTGTACCCCTTCGCCCTCACTTACCCCTTTGTGGCTCTAGACTATATATACTCCTCCACCTCCTCCTAGTTAGGTTTAGCACTGGATTAGCTCATATTTGTGAGAGAGCCTTTGCTCATCCACTTGGATACTTCTCCTCGGAGTTCAGGACCTCTTCGGAGAAGATCCCCCAAGCGGATTCAAGACCCCTTTCTAGGGAAGACCATCAAGGCCTCCGTTAGGAGATGAACTGTCCTTTGTATCCTTACCTTTGTTGATTGTGGATCATATGTTACTCTATGTTGTCGGTGATCTAGCACTCGTGTGATTGATTACTTGTCGGTTGAGTGTTTCTCTTGTTCTCCCCGTGTTTTCCCTCTAGTTCTTCCGCGTGTTCTTCGTGATTCCCCGTAGGATCCCTCCAAACGTGAAAGATCGACCACTTAGGGTTCTGCCCTACATCATTAGAGATGGCACATGCAAATTTTCTTAGAACGGCAAAAAAATACCGCATATAGGTAGATATAGTGGACTTATGTGGCAAAACTGGTTTAAAGGATTTTGGATGCACAAGTAGAGGTCATACTTGGTGCAAAATGAAGGCTAGCAAAAAGATTGAGAAGCGACCAACCAAGAAATGAATAACCTCATAAGCAAGCATTAAGCATAATTAACACCGAAAAATGCACCACAAGTAGGATATAATTTCCATTGCATGATTATTGACTTTTGTGCATGCATAGGGAATCACAAACTTTAACACCAATATTTTTACTAGAGCACAATTACTCATCAACATAACTCACATATCACATCATCATATCTCAAACTATTAGTAAGAATCAAGTTTATTTTCTCCAATGATCTTCATGACATATATTTTCTTTCTTTCTTTATCCTTCTTGGATATTTATCACTTTGGAACTAACTTTCAAGTGTTGCTTTTCATAAGCTCAAACAAATATAAGTGAAAATCATGAGCATAACATTTTTTTCTCTTAAAATAATTGAAGTGAAGCAAGAGAGAATTTCTTCAAAATTTTACTAACTCTCAAATAAATCTAAGTGAAGCAAGAGAGCATTTCTTCAAAAATACTAAGCACATCGTGCTCAAAAAGATATAAGTGAAGCACTAGAGCAAGTCCATTGCTCATAAAATTTTTAGTGAAGCATAGAGAGCAATTCTAACAAGTCATGACATAATTTTGGCTCTCTCAAATCGGTGTGTCTAGCAAGGATTGATGACTTAAAACACAAAATAAAACAAGCAAAGACACATATCATATAAGACGCTCCAAGCAAAACACATATCATGTGACAAATAAAAATATAATCTCGAGTAAAATATTGATGGTCGTTAGAAGAAAGAGGGGATTCCACTCAGGGGGCATCCCCAAGCTTAGTTGGTTTCTCATTCTTGGATAATAGCTTGGGATGCCGGGGCATCCCCAAGCTTAGGCTCTTCTATCCTACTTTCATCCATCATAAGATAACCCAAAACATGAAAATTTCAATCACACAAAACTCAACAAAACTCTTGTGAGATCCGTTAGTAAAAGAAAGCAAACCACTACTATAAGTGTTGTGTAAAACCAATTCTTATTTTGTTTTTGTATTACATCTACTATATTCTAACTTTTCTATGGCAAAAACCCATCTAAGAAAACCATAGAGCCATCAAAATAAGCACACAACACAAAAAAACAGAACCTCTCAAAACAGAACAATCTGTAGTAATCTGGAACTTTCGAGTACTTCTGTAACTCCAAAAGTTCTACAAAATAAGGACGGCCAGAATAATTTGTATATTAATCTTCTGCAAAAAGAATCAGGGTAAAATATCTTTTCTTCTATTTATGATAATTATTTTCATGAGCACAAAGTTTCTGTCTTTTTCAGCAAGATCAAACAACTATCACCCCGGAAGATCATAAAGGCTTTTACTTGGAACAAACACTAACTAAAACACAAAAAACACAATCATACCAGTAGCATAATTGTGCTAACACTCAAAAACAGAAAACAAAAAGTAAAAGTAAATTTTATTCATTGGGTTGCCTCCCAACAAGCGCTATAGTTTTACGCCCTTAGCTAGGCATAAAGCAAGAATCTAAGTTTTGTCATCTTTGTTCAACTCTTCAATCAAACACTTAGAATCCTTCAAAGATTTAGCATAAAGACCTTCAATAGCAATACTCCTCGAAATAAATTTAAATATTTCATTCTTACAAAAAGGATCTCTTATTACTTCAACAAAATCTGGATGGATGCTAATCATCTTAAGGTCTCCTTTATCATTATTACTAGAAGATGCACCCTTGTTCCTAGATTTCTTATTCTTTAGGGGAGTTTACTCAACAATTTTAGTGGTAGTAAAAGCCGTTCTTAGATTATTAAAGATTTCTTCCAATTTATCAATCAGAGACGGACTTTCTTCTATTCTTTCATGGATTAAGGTACTCCTCTCTTTTAACAATTTAAAGATCTCGCCCGCTTTTGCCCCGAGATTAGTAGCAAAATTATGCATATTTTTGTATATAATTGAAGGAAATATGCCCTAGAGGCAATAATAAGTTATTATTTGTTTCCTTATTTCATGATAAATGTTTATTATTCATGCTAGAATTGTATTATCCGGAAACTTAGTATATGCGTGAATACGTAGGCAAAACATAGTGTCCCTAGTATGCCTCTACTTGACTAGCTCATTAATCAAAGATGGTTATGTTTCCTAACCATAGACATGTGTTGTCACTTGATGAACGGGATCAAATCATTAGGAGAATGATGTGATGGACATGACCCATCTGTTAGCTTAGCATTATGATCGTTACAGTTTCATTGCTACTGCTTTCTTCATAACTTATACAAGTTCCTCAGACTATGAGATTATGCAACTCCCGAATACCGTAGGAACACTTTGTATGCTACCAAACGTCACAACGTAAATGGGTGATTATAAAGGTGCTCTACATGTGTCTCTGAAGGTGTTTGTTGGCTTGGCATAGATCGAGATTAGGATTTGTCACTCTGTGTTTCGGAGAGGTATCTATGGGCCCTCTCGGTAATGCTCATCACTATAAGCCTTGCAAGCATTGTGACTAATGAGTTAGTTGAGGGATGAAGCATTACAGAACGAGTAAAGAGACTAACCGGTAATGAGATTGAACTAGGTATGATGATACCGACGATCGAATCTCGGGCAAGTAACATACCGATGACAAAGGGAACAACGTATGTTGTTATGCGGTTTGACCGATAAAAATCTTCGTAGAATATGTAGGAGCCAATATGAGCATCCAGGTTCCACTATTAATTATTTATCGGAGATGTGTCTCGGTCATGTCTACATAGTTCTCGAACCCGTAGGGTCCGCACGCTTAACGTTCGATGACGATTTGTATTGTGAGTTATGTGATTTGATGACCAAAGTTTGTTCGGAGTCTCGGATGAGATAATGGACGTGACGAGGAATCTCGAAATGGTCGAGACGTAAAGATCGATATATTGGAAGGCTATATTTGGACATCAGAAAGGTTCCGAGTGATTCGGGTATTTTTCGGAGTACCGGGGAGTTATGGGAATTCACCGGGATAAGTAATGGGCCTTATTGGGCTTTAGTGGAGAGAGGGGAGAAGGGCCAAGAGGTGGCGTGTGTCGGTGTCAAAACCGGTGGATCTCGGGTAGGGGGACAAGTAGGAGGAATCCTACTTGGAGTCCCTCCCAAGCCGCGTGCCCCCTGCCATATATAACCAAGGGGGAAGGAAAGAGGGGCCGGGGGAGAGGGAAGGAAGTAGGAATCCTAATCCACACTTTCCTTGCCCTCCCCTCTTTCCTTATCTTCCTCATAGGGCTGGCCTCTATAAGGGCGCACCAGGGCTAGTGTGTTCCCTCACTTGGCCCATAAGGCACATATCTTTGCCGGGGGTGCCCGAAACTCCTTTCCGGTGACCCGATAAGTACCCGGTACCCTCCGGAACACTTCCGGTGTCCGAATACCATCGTTCTATATGTCAATCTTTACCTCTTGACCATTTCGAGACTCCTCGTCATGTCTGTGTTCTCATCCGGGACTCCGAACAACATTCGATCACCAAATCACATAACTCATATAATATTATATCGTCAACGAACGTTAAGCGTGCGGACCCTAGGGGATCGAGAACTATGTAGACATGACCGAGACACCTCTCCGATCAATAAAAAAAAGCGGAACCTGGATGCTCATATTGGCTCCTACATATTCTATGAAGATCTTTATCGGTCGAACCATTATGACAATATATGTTATTCCCTTTGTCATTGGTATGTTACTTGCCCGAGATTCAATCATTGGTATCTACATACCTAGTTCAATCTCGATACTGGAAAGTCTCTTTACTCGTTCCGTAATACAACACCTTGTGACTAACTCCTTAGTCGTTTGCTTGCAAGCTTATGATGTGTATTAGCGAGAGGGCCCAGAGATACCTCTCCGATACTCGGAGCGACAAATCCTAATATCTATCTATGCCAACTCAACAGACACATTCGGAGATACCTGTAGAGCATCTTTATAATCACCCAGTTACATTGTGACGTTTGATAGCACACAAGGCATTCCTTCAGTATACGGGAGTTGCATAATCTCATAGTTGAAGGAATATGTATTTGACATGAAGAAAGCAATAGCAATAAAATTGAACGATCATTATGCTAAGCTAATGGATGGGTCTTGTCCATCACATCATTCTCCTAATGATGTGATCCCGTTATCAAATGACAACACATGTCTATGGTTAGGAAACCTTAACCATCTTTGATCAACGAGCTAGTCTAGTAGAGGCTCACTAGGGACACGGTATTTGTTTATGTATTCACACATGTATTTATGTTTCTGATCAATACAATTCTATCATGAATAATAAACCTTTATCATGAATAGGGAAATATAAAATAACAACTTTATTATTGCCTTTAGGGCATATTTCCTTCACATGTATGTCAAATATACTCTAATATCCCTTCACGGTCACGACGGGAGCGACGCAGACAATGAGACTGAAAAAGAAGCGAAAGTTGTATGCCAACGGGTTGACATTGCCCCGCAGTCAGGCTGAAGTGAAAACCGTCGAGGTTGTTCAAGCAAGGCAGCAAGCCTCTTTGGCGGCGAAGTACGAGCAGGTATGAAAATCGTCGAGGTTGTTCAAGCAAGACGGCAAGCCTCTTTGGCAGCGAAGTACGGGCAGGAGGTACGGATTGACTAAAACGGATAGTTAAGACATGGTTTTGAAAAGAACAACAAGAATAGAAACTAAAAGTTGTGTCATGTGTGCATCACTGCAAAACCTTAAAAAGAACTTAATAACTAGATAAAGAGTAAAATTGGGAACAGAATGTGGGAGCACGCAACCTCCAAACCTCATCGGTTTGGTTAAGAAATCAATTTATGATAAGTTTTGTATGCCCCTGTCCCACATCTTTGAAATACCAGTAAAATAAGTACTTGTATATATGGTTTTCAGCCAAATAAGAGCATTTACAACCCGACTCCTATATTCGTCCCAAACATTCGGGCGGGCTACTTCGGCACTGACCGGATGAAAAACAGCACCCAGCCAGACTCTCCATAACCGGCTTGAACATCCGGACTGACCGGCACTCCCCATATGCAGCCCAAATTTGGGGCGGATATGGGACGTCCGGACGCGTCCGTCATGTCGGATTGGCCACTAGGGCCGTGTCAATTCCTCCATATCCGTTCCTCTTCCTTGCCCACCACGTCGTGGAATGATGGCTATGGGAATCCGTATGTAGATGGATTCTCGTCTGCAGTAAAAATTATTCAAAAGAGAACAAAGGGTAAGTGGAAAAATGATTTAACTTACAAAAATAGTGCCATCAATGCTTGCTTTGTGAAGGGTATGAACTGACACTATGAAGCTCTATTCATAGTGACGGTTCATATCCTTCACAAATGGTGCATTGATGTCCCTACTCAGAGTGAGAGAGAAGCTTACTGATTTTGGACGACGTGGCTATTTAAGACGATTATGTCGCTCCTCGTGCGGCGAGTTGGGACTAAACCCCCAATTCCGCTAGCCCAACACGGATGTTACATCCACATCGGAAACCCCCAACCCCGTCGGGCCTAAAATTTTGTTTTGTGTGCACTAAACTATGTTTGATCAAAATGATCATTGTACATGTGTTTGCATGTATTTGCTGTTTTAAAAATAGGGTTTGTGATTATAAATGGAAAATTTTGAGACTCGTCCAGTCATTGTCCGCGGATGCGTCCGGTCGCGTCCGCGGACGTATAGGGACCTGGATTAGGCAATTTCGATGGTAGATGCTCTAATGCCTTCTTTGGTTCATATAATAAGAATATCATAGGAATAGAAAAATCATAAGAAGTGAGACGACATGTATCTCAATTCCTATATGCAAAAAGATATCATTTGATCTATACGATAGAAATGTTTTCATTGAGTGTAGATTAATGTTTTATTTTCTTTGAAATATGAAGGATTGTTTTTTATGCTACATATGTATAGGAATCCATTCCTATAAACCAAAGTGTTTTAAAGGAATTTTTCTTACAAAATTCTTGTAAAAGAAGGCCTTATACACAAGAGCAACTCCAACGGGGTGATCCATTTCGTCTGCCGCCGTCCGTTTGGGTCGGCGCGGACACAAAAGGCGGCCCAACGCGCCGACCCAAATGGACACGCGTCTGCTTTTCGTCCACGGGAGACCTATTTGCGGCCCATTTTTGAGCCGGATTTGCGTCGCCACAGACACGCGACGGACGCGCGCACGCGCTTGCTCCTCTTCCCGGGCCCGCCGGTCTATGGCAGCAAGCATCATTCTCCCCCCCCCCCATTTTCCCCAAAACCCTCCCGCCCGCGTGCGCTCCCGCCCTGCACCCGCCATGGACGACGACATCGACCTCGACGTCGCCGTTGGCCTCGCCTTCCTGCCTCGTCCGGCATGAAGACCGCCCCCTCCGGCAAAGGCAAGCCTCGTGCCTCGTGCAAAACCGCCGCCGCGACCAAGCCAAAGAAGGCACTGACACCCGAACAGCGAGCGGCGGAGTCGGCCAAGAGGAAGAACCGGAGGCACGCCGCGGACGCGAGGGGTGAAGCCCCCGTCGCCGCCGCCGCGCAGCAGGAGGTCACCAACGCCCGCGTCGCAGCGACAATGAGGGAGGCGCTCTACATGCTAGGGTTAAACCCTAGCCAGCACGGCCTCGTCAACACCGTCGTGGCCGCCGCGGCTAGCACCGGCTCGTCTGCGTTCCCTCGGATGGTGCTGCCCGACTCGCCCCGCGCGTCGGCTTGCACCCCGATACCCGCCTTCCACGTGTACCCGCAGGCCTCCCGCCTCTCCGGGGAGTGCTCGCCCGACGTGAACTTGGTGGCGCCTTCCACGCCCACGCCCGCGCCCATCGACCTCAATGCCACATCGGTAGCCGGTGGCTCGTCATCCGGAGGCGCGAGGAAACGCGCACGGCAGATGCCGGCCGGCATGGTACCGGACACGCGCAACCTGTTCGACGAAATGCCCGCCGCCGGCGACGAGGACTACATGCAGAACCTCATCTTCGAGGGCGGTGCGCCGGCCGCTGGCTATGACCCCGAGGAGACACAAAGCCAGGACGGCCGCGGGGCGTTCACGCCGGGCGCTGGCTATGATCAGTCGGCCTTCATGCGTGATTAGGTCGGCATGGACCTGGACGGCTTCCCACTTGACCACGAGTTTCTGAACGACTACGAGCAAGAGGAAGAAGACGAGTGCGACATCGAAGTGGAGCCTTTGTTTGAGGACGAGCTCGCCAACCAAGCCGCGGGTCGAAGCCTAAGCGCAAGAGCAAGCGCACGAAGGCATACACGGCGGCCGAGGACAAGCTTCTTCGCGGGTGTTGGAGGGACATTGGACAAGACCCCAAGACCGGCGCCGAACAAAAGCATTCAACTTTTTGGATTCGTGTCCACCGGGAGTTTCATGAGCGAACAAGTTTCCTCCTTACCAAATTGTGAGCACGCGTGGGTGGATGTCCATTTCAAAGCGATGGAGAGTGATCCAACAAGAGTGCAACAAGTTTTATGTCACTCTTGAGAGCGTCAAGGCCCGACCCGTGAGCGGCATCGGCATGCAAGACATGATATGGTAGCAAACCGCCCTCTTTTGTGTCATCAAGTTCATGCTTGCGTGTTCATTTGCATACCATTTGTGCCAACATGCTTGCATGAAAACATTTGTAGGCATTTCAAGCTTTGGAGGCATTCAAGGTTCAACACAAAGGCAAGTGCTTCAACCTCTCCCATTGCTATAGGATCATCAAAGATGAGGAGAAGTTCAAGGCGCAATATACCGCCCTCAAGTCGCGCAGGGGAAATGAAGTCGTGGAGGAGGTTGGGGACGGCGAGCCGGCTCGGCCGCGGGGGAAGACCAACTCCAAGAAGGAGGACAAGCGGGATGCGGCATCGAACGCCTTGATCGCAAGCGTGGAGGGAATGATGAATAAGAAGGACTCGGGAGAGAAGGAGCGTCGGTGTTTCAAAGAGGAGCAAATAAACGCCTTCATGGAGATCCGAAGGAGGAGGCTAGAGATGGACACGGAGAAGCAAGCCAAGATGCTTGAGTTGGAGGCAGAGAAGCAAGCGGAGATGCTCGAGGTCGAGGCAGCCAACGCCAAGACCAAGGCCAGAGAAGTGGCTCTCGCCAGCATGATGACTGGGGTGGAGATCATGAAGGTGGATCTCAACACCGTGTCGCCAAGAAAGAGGCCATGGTTCGAGAAAATGCAGGCCCACATGCTCAAGTTCACCGATGAGTGATCTCGTGGCAGCGAGCGCCTTCTTTTTTTATGTCGGCTTGTGTGCCGGCATGACCATGGGGTTGTGATGGCGTGGTCAAACTCAAATCCCACCCCTTTTTGTGTGTTGGCATGTGTGCCGGCCGCTGGCGAGTGCGCCAGCACAAAGTGTGTGGTGTATTTTTTAAAAGCCGGCAATGTATGCCGGCGCTGGCATGATGCCAGCATGAGACATGGCCGCTGACATGATCTATGGCCGTGGGTCCTTTTTAAAATTTAAGTGCGGACATGAAAATAGATCGGTGCGTTGGGCGCACTCCCGACCCAAATGCAAAACAGGACGGACGCCGGGCTGACGGCCGACCCCAAACGGATATAAAACGGACAAATGCGCCGTTCGTTTGGGTCGCCCGTTGGAGTTGCTCTAATGCTCCTACATAAAAAGCCTCGCTGATCGATTCTGAATCACAACGTCTGCTCTGTCGTCGATAGAAATATGTAGCTGTCGCCGTGTTCAGGCCCGCATTTCTCGCTAGGAGATGGCCATGTAAAAGAAAGGAAAAAAAATCTAGTACTTGTCTGAAAGGGAAGTCACGGCTCAAGCTCCCTCCCGCATCGCCCATCATCGCCCAGTGTCCGGTGGCTTTGCGGTCTGGCGGGGTACGTGGCGGCTGCGCGCAACAACCAGCAAAATTACTTGCGGCCTCAAAAAAAGCACCAGTGTACTAGGAAATGCGGGGTGACTAGGAGCCGTCCCACTTGCACCCTTCCTTGCTCACCGGCGCTTCAAACGTAAACCGGTGGGTGCACGTGCCATGCACCCACCTACTGGTAATACTCTATTAGGTACCAACGGCACGATCTCGCGCACTGGTCACTGCCTCTGGAGCGCTCTTGCTTGCTCTCCTATATATAGTCAACCAAACGAAGCAAGTGGCCAAAGCCGCAAAAGGAAGGAAGGATATCCCAGCCATTGAAAGAAAGCTCAAGAAGGAAGTCGATAGAGAGATGAAGGGAGAGACAATGGACGGGAGCAAAGGGCCGGTGGTGGTGACTGGAGCGTCGGGTTTCGTAGGGTCGTGGCTCGTCATGAAGCTCCTCCAGGCCGGGTACACCGTCCGGGCCACCGTGCGCGACCCGGGTGAGCGCCCCCTCCCTCTCTCTCTCGACGTGGTAGCTAGCTTGACCGCATTCGTAATTTGTTTTTGTGTTTTTATCTCAGCCAACGTTGAGAAGAACAAGCCGTTGCTGGAGCTTCCCGGAGCCAAGGAGCGGCTGTCCATCTGGAAGGCCGACCTGAGCGACGAAGGCAGCTTCGACGACGCCATCGCCGGCTGCACCGGCGTCTTCCACGTCGCCACGCCCATGGACTTCGACTCCAAAGATCCCGAGGTAAATAAATATCCAGGCACACTGAAACAATCAATAGCCACGGAAATACTACTGCTAGTACGGAGTAGTATCAGAAACTGAGGTGAATGCAGAACGAGGTGATCAAACCCACGGTGGAAGGGATGCTGAGCATCATGAGGGCCTGCAAGGAGGCTGGCACCGTGAAGCGCATCGTCTTCACCTCCTCCGCCGGCAGCGTCAACATCGAGGAGCGGCAGCGGCCAGCCTACGACCAGGACAACTGGAGCGACATCGACTTCTGCCGCCGCGTCAAGATGACAGGATGGGTGAGACGAGAGCAGCCTTCTCTTCTCTGCCTCTACTTGTTGCTATATTACTTGTGGCAAAGCAACAATAATGACATGCGGATGAGTCGGGTTTTGCAGATGTACTTCGTGTCCAAGTCCCTCGCAGAGAAGGCCGCCATGGAGTACGCCAGCGAGAACGGCCTGGACTTCATCAGCATCATCCCCACGCTCGTAGTCGGCCCGTTCCTCAGCGCCGGCATGCCGCCCAGCCTCGTCACCGCCCTGGCGCTCATCACAGGGAATGAAGCCCACTACTCGATCCTGAAGCAGGTGCAGCTGGTGCACCTGGACGACCTCTGCGACGCCATGACCTTCCTCTTCGAGCACCCGGAGGCCAACGGCCGCTACATCTGCTCCTCCCACGACGCCACCATCCACGGCCTCGCCAGGATGCTCCGGGACAGGTTCCCCGAGTACAGCATCCCGCACAAGTTCGCAGGCGTCGACGACGACCTCCAGCCCATCCACTTCTCCTCCAAGAAGCTCCTCGACCACGGCTTCAGCTTCCGGTACACCGCCGAGGACATGTTTGACGCCGCCATCCGCACCTGCAGGGAGAAGGGCCTCATTCCGCTCGGAGACGCCCCGGCGCCTGCAGCTGCCGGCAAGCTGGGAGCTCTTGCTGCGGGCAAAGGCCAAGCCATTGGTGCCGAGACATAATAAGCCAGCGCTGCTGCATGAATACTATTCTTGTGTTCGGAATTTGCATGGGCAGAGCCCTGCAACTAGTGGGATATCATGGACTATGGAGTGCATCAAATTTTTTTCACCTCGGCAGTAGTATGAAATAAAATTGAAAATAACGCATAAACTTTATCAGTATTATTTTTCATATTCACTACTCCCTCTGATCCAAAATAAAGTGTCACAGTTTTGAACTGGGCTTAGTTCAAAACTGCGACACTTTTACTTGGGCTGAATGTTGCTATTTTTCATGGGATAGAGAACAAAGGATGCTCTATTATTTAATTATTAATCTGGTAGAATGATGGTCAAAAATTGTTCCCCAGAACCACATATTTACATCTATATAAACGATTAATGATATGGCTATATAGATATTAACCTAATTTCCTGTTCCCCAGAAAAAGAAAAGAATGAACACCACTGCCTATCTCCCCTCTTAGCGCTCTCCGGAATTGAACTTGTTCCAAGCTTCCTGCACAACAGAAGCACGATGATTTAGTCTCGATTATTGCAATAAGTAATCACACATCAAATCATAGCCTCCATTAAACATAAATTTCCAGGTTTTTACTAGTTTGGCGTTGATGAAAAAGTCTGCATGTAGTTTTCAACTTTATGCAGTAGTACATCTTAACAACAAACGCACCTTAAGAAGATCAAAAACCTTCTCACAGATGTACTTTTGTCTGATTGTAGCACCCCTTTGTTGTAATTTATCAGGATGGACACAAAGGGTTGCCTTCCTGTATGCTTTCTTCACGGCAGCAGCTGTAATGAGATCTGTGAGGGGAACTGACTGCCAGCCACTGTCTGAACCAAGTATCTGCCCACAAGAGAAAGATTAAAAGTGACTTTTTCAGGAAAGCTTTTAGATATAGTGATTTGACTGATGGGTAGTTTAATTCATCCAGAGTAATTCAAATTTGGTATCACTGCATAAATGATACAGTACAGAATTGATCCAAGCATGACTGAATTCAAGTAAATACATCCATGAGAAGATTTTTCTCCAAATGAAGCAGGCAAACAGATGAACAACAAATCAGATTTACAGATGATAACATGAAAATTAAATGGTTTGTAAATTTGATTCAACTGTGCTTCTAATACCTTTCATGCATGGGTAACTTTTCCTTTATATCTATACCACTATATAGTGTGACAATAACTTCAAATATTAGCCGTTACATATGCTGCATCCAACGGTTGAGAGATGGCAAATTCGATCATTATCATCCGTTGGACAAAGTTTTCAACACATAGGATTATGCCACTCTGTGTTCTAATTGAACTCCCACTCTATCATCTCATGTATTCTAGAAGCGTCTTTCCCCATGCTTAGCTGATTCTCTAATTAAAAGAAGAGACAGAACAATCTGGATTCTAGAGGGATTCCCTTGCGTTATTTGGGCCTTCCACTCTCCACACATAGTCTGAAGAAGGTAGATTGTCAGTTCCTTGTGGACAAAGTGGCGGCCAAGCTCCCCCCTTGGCAAGGTAACAAGATCAACTCGGCAGGTCGATCCACACTTGTCAAATCGGTCTTGACATCACTTGTGATTTACCACATCACCGCGCTTGATGTGCTACCGGGCACCAAAGAAAGTATCACCAAGATTCAGCGGGCTTTTCTGTGGGCGGGTACTGATCAGGTTTCGGGCGGCAAATGCAAGGTGAATTGGAGAACGGTTTGTCGCCCTACAAATCTTGGCGGATTGGGTATCCTGGATCTTGACAAGTTCGCCTGCGCGCTCAGGCTGCGATGCCTCTGGTTTGCTTGGGTGGACCCACAGAGGGCTTGGGTTGGCCTTGAAATACCTTGTGATGATGAAGACAAATACTTATTCTATGCCGTGACGACGATAACCATTGGGGACAGCATGACCGCAAGTTTCTGGCATCTCCCTGGCTCCATGGACCAAAGCCTAAAGACATTGCTCCGGGCATCTTCGCCCTTTCCAAGCACACCAATTCCTGCGTGGTCAAGTCCTTGCAGAATAATGACTGGGTCAGGCACATAAACCTGTAAGGTGGACCCTCCGTGGCCCTCATCCAGCAATTCTTCGACCTTTGGTGCAAATGCCAAGAGGTCCACCTTTCGTCGGGTACCAGCGATGGCATCCATTGGAAGTTCACTGTCGATGGATGCTATTCTGCCGCCACCGCTTACCGGATGCAGTTTGCCAGTATGATCAATTCAGAGATGCCGCATATGGTTTGGAAGGTCTGGATTCCACCTAAGATTAAATTCTTCTCATGGCTTATCTTCAAGATAGGATTTGGACGGCAGATAGAGGCCAAACTGCGGTCTTTGCCAACTTTGCAAAAGAGAACCTGAAATCGCTGCTCATCTGATGTTCAAATGTGGATTCATTATCAGAGTTTGGAACATAATTTACAATTGGCTGGGAATACAATCGGTGACTCCTAGCTGGAGCAACCTTCAGACAATCAAGCAATGGTGGAGCTCTAATGAGGGTAGGCCAGGCTACTCCAGGAAAGCCAACAAGTCTTTACAGATGCTCATATGTTGGGAGATTTGGAACAAGAGGAACGCTAGGGTATCCCGTTCCAAAGCTTCCCATCCTACGAGAGTGGCCGGGACGATTAAGGATGAGGCGAAGACTTGTTGCCGGGGCTAGATTCTTGGGCAATCTAATTCCGGGAGAGTGATCCCTTTTGTTCGGACCTGCGTCGTCCTGTAACCTTAAAAACATTGTCTTACTCCTTAATTAATGAGATGAGGCAAAGATTTTGCCTCCGTTCCACGAAAAAAATTGGGATAGAGTTGGATCTTGTCCAATATGATTCGCAGGAAAGGGAATTAATATCGGGATTGTATTTTTTAATGCTATTATGTATTTGATGACGTGCAAAGCACGTACAAATTACCAGTTACTTGTAAAGATTGGAGCCCCATTCACTCATCTCCCATTCTTTTTCCTCTCTATTCTGACAGGTGGGGCCAGCAAACCTACAAAGACAACAGCAACAGAGCCCTCCCGAACCCCCCTCCTTTTGTCTCACATCACCCAATTACCTCCTGCTGTCTCCCACTACCAATCCAGTCGTGCCAACTGCCAAAACTCATCTAAGCTAGCATACAATGTTTTTGAGTAAACCAAATTACACCTTGCTAGATCGGCATGTGGGGAAGAGTGTATCTATTTATTGTGAAGGTTGTTCGACCCACATGTGAACTTACCACCAACTCTAATCTTTATAAGTAGGAAAGAAATGAAGCAGACAAAAGGATAAGCAACAAATAAAATATTAATAAATCATACCATAGAAATTAAATGGTTTGTAAATTTGATTAAACTTAGCATCTACTGTAATACTCCCTCCGTTTCAAAATAGATGACCCAACTTTGTACTAAAGTTAGTAGAAAGTTGGGTCATCTATTTTGGAACGGAGGGAGTATCTTTCATGCATTGGGTAATATATGTTCAACCTAGACTTCTAAAAGCTATAACAAACTGGAAAACTGTCCTCTGAAGCTCTCGACTACTCACCATACACAGCCTTCCCGGTTTAGACATCTATCTTCTGGATAAAGTGGATAAGTGGATATGTATACATATATTGCACGACCAAACTGTTACTCCATAGTTTTCGGGTAACATATTGTTTTAGCTGAAGGAGACTTCGTACCAGATTTCTGTGATAGTGTTTCTTTGTTTTGTGCAATAATTCCAAACCCAACTAAATTCAAAATTTACTGAATTGAGTTGTCTAGAACTTCTTGTGTTTTCATCATGGATTTACAGTGTCCCATACTGATTGATAAACTCAATATTTTCTACCATTTACCCAAAAATAAAATAAATTGCAAGAATGTTACGATGTTTGATTTTCTTATTGTCCTTTCAGTTTATGTGGTTAATCAGTTATGCTTAGTGCATTACAGTACTTTCTGGTACTACTGTAACAGCATAAGCATGTAAAGGAAACTGTTAGGTATAATTCCATAAAAAGTGGAATTACAGAAGTTGACTTTAGAGAGTTGTGTTGTGGATGTTTTGAGTCATTTCTTAAGCTGATCATTTCTGTAACTGAGTAATAAGTGGAAGCTCCCAACTCTCAAAGTCATTTCTTAAATTTCCTGAAATCAATTTAGCACATAATTTACTGGAAGTCAAAAGTAATATATATCCTAAAACTGAAAATGGACATGCAAAAGGTATACAAGGCTCAGCGAAATTTAAAAGCAAAAGCAACAAAGAAAAAATGGTTGAAACAGAAGTCATGTAAGTCAAAATGCGTACATATTGCAACGTAGAGAGCAATGCTCGCAGATTTCCTTCCTTTCCATTTGACCATCTCTTGACTTCAGGATCAAGGAATTCAGCCAATCTCTGTATCAAAGATATATGAACACCAGATCGCAGAAGAAAAGACTATTAAGAAACAGTGCAATATGTTTGCCTTCCTGGTGAGTGATAACTTATTGTCTTACGTGTTTTTCTGTTTGCTCCCTCTGAGTCAGCATGTCCCGCATATTCTTTTCGGCTAGAGCTTTTTCCTGAAAATTGGTGATGATGAAACTACCAAGAGATATCAAGACTAACAAGTGAAGGAGAAAACAAAACATCTGAGTATACCGCTCGTTCAGCTGTCCGTTGGTGCCTCTCGGATCTTGCTTTGTGTCTTAGAGCTGATTCAAACTCAGATGCTGTAAATAAATGCCAAAACATTCAAATAAGGCAAAGAACATAAAGTTCCCACAAATCATCATCACATAACATACTGGAAAAAATATTACAGGAAAAGGTTACAATGACATGGCAAAAATTGTCCCCCCTAATACAGGGAAAAAGGTTAGAAACACTTCTGGATATTAGCAGTACCTTGATTGCAAGAATCTGTGCTTCTTCCATGCTCGTTAGAAGCTGTCTTCTGAAATTGTGTGTCCTATTTATTATCCAGCATCAAGACCAAGGATGAGAAATTACTTAGGGCATCATCAGTAGCTGCTTAGAGTAAATAAAAAAATAGTTTGGTAGCTGACATCAGTTACCTGATTAGTAGCCTTAAAACTATCTTTGAATGGGACCCTGGCCTTTTCTATTCGCTCCTTAGCATCTGCAGCAGCCTTTGCCTTTTCAATTGCCCTCTCTCGAGCTTCTGCAGTTGCTCTCTCGACTGCTGCACGTTCCACTTTTATTCTAGCTTCTCTAGAAGCCTTCTCTGCAACTGCTTCATCACTTGCCTTCTCTTTAGCTCGTGCTTCTGCAGACGCTCTTTGTCGTGAAGAGGTAATCCTTTCCAATGCTATTCTTTCAGCCTTTGTACGAGCCTCAGCAAATGCCCTCTCATGAGCTTCTCTTGTAGCCCTCTGAACAGCAAGCCTATCTTTTGCCCGCTCCCTCTCCCTCTCCTTCTCTTCTTCTAGTTCTCTTATTGGTTTCTCCTTACTTTGTTCTTTTTCCATTTTGTATTCCCTTTCTTTATCTTTATCTGGTCTTAGGGAGACATCCTTTTCAATTTCACTTTCTGCCTTTCTTATATCATCTCTCCCTTCAATTCTCTGGGCATCAGAGGTCTCTTTTCTTGATTTCTGAACAAACTTTGATGCACTATCCTCTCCAAAAGATCGCTGATCCTTCAAATTTACACTCGACATTTTGTCTTTGCCATCTCCTTCTTCAATTTTGCCGCCTGTCTTTTTCCCTTGTAACGCTGTGTCTCTTATTGTCGAATATTCACTATCTGCTTTTATGCAGTTCTCTTCAAGATTTACAAGGAAAGATATGCTTTCATCAGACGTCAGAGCAGAAATAGATTCAGCATTTTGAGGCAAGTGATGCATGCTAGCGCATGCTTCTGAGAATGAAGCATGCATATCTTTAGAACATGTGGTATGATCATTGTAATCATCGGTGATAACTTCAGCTCCAGAATGAAGTACATTACCCACCCTATTATTCTTTGCAATTATTTCTGCATATACATCATTTAGCCCTCTGGTGGCACCAGTTTCCGCAGATGTCTGGCCTTCCTTATCATGGTTTAAGGTTTTTTCCACCAGTGTCGTCTCACTGTTCCCTAACAAGGTATTTTTTGCTTCTTTTTGGTTACCATGGGATACAAAATCCTCAATTATATCCATATTGTTTGCCAACTCTTGAGGTTCCAATAATGACTCCTGAGATTCTGGGAGTTTATCTGAGTGTTTGGCAGAAGTAGCACATGTTCTAACATTGTTTTCCGTCAAGTCACTGTCTGCCACAAATACATTCAGCACCTCTGCTTCGTCATTTTCATTAGCATCGGTATCAGAAGTAACACTAGTTTCCTTTTCAGGAGATCCCGCATCCCAGTATACATCTTCATCTTGGGAATCTTCATGCAGGCTTTCTTTCTCCTCAATTCCAAATCTCTCCATTTCTTTATGGATGAGCATTTCTGAAGGTAGTTCAGCTATTTTTTCTTGTTCACTTTGCAGGCATGCTTCATCAACAAAACTGAACATCTTGTCTTCCCCATAAGTTTTAGCCTCCCTGTGAACTGTATTTGACATCTTCGGGGACCATTGGTCTTCATAATATTCTGCAGGCTCTTCTATTGTGGCTTCTTTCGCTTGACTCGTCTCAATTTCATCAATTAGAGGAACTTCCGGATGTTCATCTGATATTTGATTCCTTACGGAAGTGCAAAGTGTCTCATCAGCACATGGAATCTCAAGTCCCTCTTTATTGTTGTTTTCTTTGTCATATTTTCCTACTAGTGGAGTTTCCTCAGTACTAGCATCAGAACAATTTTGGTTACCATTGGCATGGTCTACCTGTATACAAACCTTCAAAGACAAACTGGATGTATCTGGAACAACATGCAGCTTTGGAGGTTTGCCATTCATACATGAAGCCTCAAATATTCCATCATCATCATGACCTTTTGGAGAATTGCTTTGCCCTACATGTTCTTTGATATGAGAATCGTTTGTTTCTTGGTATACCACCCTTTCCTCCCATAGTGAACCTTCAGGAGCTGTAGGAGCCTCATGTTCAACCCCTAGAGCAGCGGTATCATCTGCTATAAGATCTACATGTATATTTCCCAGCTCTGTTATTTCATTACAACCCGACAATTTCCCATCTCTTTCCAAATCCCCTGCATTAACCCCTTCTTTTACTTTCTCAGAATGGCCATGCTTAGTGAAGGGATTTGTTGTCGGACCATTATCACCTTCACATGCAGCTGTGCTAGTTGTAGATTTCCGATGATGGCTAACCAGATCGTAGAATTCAGCATCTGATGCCCACTTGCCTAGTTGATCAAGTTTACTGTCACTTTGTATTATCTGCTGAGGCTTCCCTGGAGATAGAACCCCTTTTCCGTCTTGATAACAGTCTGCTATCTTAACTGCACTACTGCCTCTGTGTTTATCCAGGAAACTTAGATTCTCATAGTTTTCCTCTTCTGCTAACTTTCTTGAGGTCAGCTTCTCTTCAAATATATTCACCTCTTCAGGACCCTTATCTTCCTTGATTTCTGTCGATTTTGTGCCTCTATGATGACCTGGCCTCTTCCGAAGTTTAAAACTGTCCCCTTTTCTCTCCATCAGTTCTTTTGCAGCTTTTAACCTCGCTTCAGCAAAATCCATTGCTTCCTTTATAGCATTAGCAGCAGCAGAGTTAGGATTGACCTCAGAATCTCTGTCAGATTTACTTTCCTTGTTATTAAGAAAATTAGATGGTAGGGTTGATGGTGGCTGTACTTTGATGGGCGGTGTTTGAATATGGGTGTTGGACACCCTTAAGAATGGATAGTCTGGGGAAGGCACTTCCTCACTTGATGCTGAATGAGTGCTAGATCTCTTGTGGTCCTTTTCATCTTCATAGAGATTTTCAGAATTGAGAAGACAAGTTGAGATATTTTGCTTCACATTTGTTGCTTCCTTTATAGCATCAGCAGCAGCAGAGTTAGGATTGACCTCAGAATCTCTGTTAGATTTGCTTTCCTTCTTATTAAGAAAATTAGATGGTAGGATTGATGGTGGTTGTACATTGATGGGCGGTGTTTGAATGTGGGTGTTGGACATCCTTAAGAATGGATAGTCTGGGGAAGGTACTTCCTCACTTGATGCTGAATGAGTGCTGCTAGATCTCTTGTGGTCCTTTTCATCTTCATGGAGATTTTCAGAATTGAGAAGACAAGTTGAGATATGTTGTTGCTTCTCATCCGTTACAGGATCACCATTTACAGGGAGTTGTGGTGGGCTAGTCTCCTTATTTTCATCATTAGCAGTCGCACCATTGTTTTCCTCACTTGATGCTGAATGAATGCTAGACCTCCTGTGATCCTTTTTATCTTCATAATGATTTTCATAAATGGGAAGGCAGGGAGAAATATGCTGCTTCTCATCAGCTACAGAATCACCGCTTGCAGGGAGTGGTGGTGGGCTCATCTCCTTATCTTCACCATTAGCAAGTGCACCATTGTGCATTACTGGAACATGATTAGTTGCTGAATCATTTGACAAATTACAAGAGTCAACCACGTAACTTATTGAAGGCTCCACCATGCAAGTAGTCATTTCAACTAGATCATCTAGCCTTCCCCTGGTTGCCTTATTATATGACATGTTGAACTGTTGTTCACCATCTGGAGGAAAGGAGATTGGAGAAAACTGTTCCTCATCAAACTGTTGGTCATAGACCACATTTGGATAGTGTTGATAGAGTAGAGATGGCTCAGCATCCATTTCAGCAGATTCTTTTCTGATTGATGATCTGTAGAATTAAAAATAATGAACAATGAGTCAGAAACAAAGCTTGTGCATTCGCTTTTTCCAATAGTAATGGAAACAAGCTTCTGTCAAACAAATGTGAAGAAGATGATGACAACACAACATTCACAAAGCAAGTTGTCAGGTATGCCACATGCATAACAGGTGCTGCTTGAGCTCAGCAAAATGAAAACAAAGGATTTAACTTCTGCACTCAATCTCAGTAACAGTTGACAGATTGATCTTACAGCAAAAATGGTTAATAATGAACAGGGTCAAATCCACAAGTAATGGTTTCACATTGATTTTGAAGCCCTGTCAAGATCAGATTTCAGGAAATAAAATCCTGCTTATTTGTTGTTTTGCAGGGGGAAATCCTGCTTGTTTAAATCAAAACTCAAAAGATGACACAGATGATGTGATATCTGGGCCCGGGCAGCAATTCAACACTATCAGTGTGCTTCCATTAAATCTACATGCTTCCATGGACCACATGGAGAATAGATTCCTGATTGTTGGCTGTAGGCTCTATGCATGAGTAGTAGTCGATGGAGTTCATCCACACACATGGGCAATCATGAACTAACAAATGTAAGAAAGAATTTGCACTGTGGGTCAAATTACAAGATTTATATATGGAAAGCAAGTATGATTGGCCTGGTCCAAGCATTACTAATTTAAACAAAAAAAAGGGGTATGAAAAAGCCAGGGGATGTGGGATTTCAGATAGAAGCCGAATAATCAAGCCGCTTGCCAACAACAACAACAACAACAAAGCCTTTAGTCCCAAACAAGTTGGGGTAGGCTAGAGGTGAAACCCATAAGATCTCGCGACTAACTCATGGTTCTGGCACATGGATAGCAAGCTTCCACGCACCCCTGTTCATGGCTAGTTCTTTGGTGATACTCCAATCCTTCAGATCTCTCTTTACGGACTCCTCCCATGTCAAATTCGGGGACCTCTCTTGACGTTATCCGCACGCTTTAGCCGGCCGCTATGCACTGGAACTTCTGGAGGCCTGCGCTGAATATGCCGAAACCATCTCAGACGATGTTGGACAAGCTTCTCTTCAATGCCAAGAGTGAAAATTGCTCCTACTCAGTAATAACTACTTTTGCTTATAAGATCTGTAAACACTTTAAGGTGGACTGCCCAAGCAAATTCTAACCAACTTAATCTCACATTAAAGGCCAACTTGGCATATTTGTTTTGTCCTATAGAAGAAACAGAATAAAGTTTGATATTATTCTAAAAAAGGAATAAAGTTTGATATTCCCTTCATGGCTTTAAGAGAGAGGTTAACAATTACTCCCTCCGTTCCAAAATAGATGACTCAACTTTGTACTAACTTTAGTGCAAAGTTGGGTCATCTATTTTGGAACGGAGGGAGTAGTTCATATGTATAGAGAATTAGAAATGGCCAAGCAAAAGCACCTTTAAAAGTCACCAGAATGCCAGAGGAACCCTATTAGTCTATGAATTAGCTTGGTGGCAGTTGGTTACATTCAACAAGTTAAAGTGCATATTCATGGCATGGGATTGAAGAGAGAAGCATGAGTATTTTGGAAAATCCAACAAATTCCCAAGTGGCGAACCTTCATAAGTTGACTAGTACCACAAATATGTGAGGCACTCGCTTAAAATAGACAAAGGCAGACAGTCACATTTTTACCATGGAACTACTGCTAAATTAGGCGGTGAATTACAAATAACATGGAGGAGCAGTAAGGGGAGAATTTGGTGGAACAAGGGGTGAATACACGGCATGAATAGATCTGATAGATAAATGTTTCCATAGGAATCATGTGCTATTTCCAATTTGATAATATCTTTCCGTGAAATTGTAGTCTAAAAAAAGGGCAGCCCGGTGCATGTAGCTCCCGCTTGCGCAGGGTCCGGGGAAGGGTCCGGTGAAATTGTAGTCTCCATATAGTAATTTAGCCATTGGACTGATCAAGACTAATAAACTCCGGTGCAGACTAAACTTTTAATGGCCAGTAGCCTGGGATCACAATTCATAAGTGGCCATCACTGAGACGAACGTCTCACAGAAAATTAACACATGAACAAAGTCCTAGCAACAAGTACACTTACCACGCATGTGACTGATTATACTAGAAACCTATATAATAAACCCTGAACAGCGGCATCTGAAATAAGATCTGAAGGTGGAGTTAGGGGTTTCTGCGTAACCACCCAAATTCTTCTAGTTCAAACCAACTGGAAAGGTGAGGAGAAAAGGCACCACTTGGCCCAAAAGGAATCACCTTTCTGCAAAAGAAGTGCACCCAAAACAAGCAGAGGTACATATAGCATAGCTAAACTATCAATCGCATAGTTCCACAGTATGCATGGAGCTTAAATGGTGACAAAAGTTAGCATTTCTATGCAGCAGAGTCATTATAGTACACGTAGCTCGCAAATGACATGCCACCACACTCACCGAAAGACAAGCAGAAATTGAATAAAATCGTACTGTACTATAAAGGAAAAATAAAGCTACAAAGTGGTTATGTATCGGTATAGCAACATTTGTCCTAAGGGCAAGGCCAACGCTCCAGGATGGACCGGTGCCCCAGCTGCCAAGTCGGCTTGGATAGTTGAACCTGAGAAAAAGATGCTGCTTGCAGCGCTAGACGGGATCCTGCAGAGGAGGCTGGTTCTCCCGTGAAAAAAGTGCAAGGCAGCCAATGGGAAAGCGTTGGAAAACACCATTGCTGAGCTCAACAGTACCTTGCTACCTTTTTGTACAGAGAAAAAGCTACCAAACCTGAGAACACTACTACTGCTTCCGTTGGATGAAGGTAGAACTAAACAGTAGCTTCAGTTACCTTTTATCTAGGTGGAGCATGGGGCACCAGTATAGATGCCACCATCGCGTAGGAAACATTCTGGGATACACGAGGAATGGCTTTATGCTGTCCAGTGTCCACCCCGCGGCTCGTCGCCTCTAACTACACGAGCAAACAGGGTCTAAAAATGGCGTGGAAGGCCAGCATTCTTATCCCCAAAACACAGAGCACGCAACAGTAGCGAGCACAGCGAGGGTCATAGAGAAGAAGAAAGGCAAAATTCCAAGAATGAGCACAGAATCCATACCTCGAGCTCCCGCTCCAGGACTCGATCTCCTCCGGCATTCCCTCCGGCTCCGCGAACATGTCCTCGTACGGCGCCGCGTACTCCCCGAAGCCGGCCCGCGTGAAGATCTCGCCGTACCTCCCCGCGCCGCCGTCGCTCCCGGCTGCCGCCGGGGGCAGGTCGAGGTACGGGATGGAGCAGGAGGCCGCGACGCCGCCGAACACGTCCGCGTAGTCCGCCGGAGCCCCTGCGACAGGGGGCGCGAACCGCGGGCCCCCGCCGAACACGTCCCCGTACGTTGCCGAGTCCGACGCCTTCCTCCGGTGCCTCCGCGCCCGGTGCCGCGGTGGCGGCGCGGTGGTGAGGTCCTCCATACGCGCCTCGCGGCGAATTGGAGAATGGGGGGGCAGAGGGGAGCACAGGCAGTCCAGCAGGCAGCAGCCTCGCGTCCCGCTGATTCAAATAGCTTTGCTACGCTCCTGGGAGTAGAATTTCGGTTGGAGCACGGGAGGGAGGAGCTTGGGGCCTGGGGCGATTTGGGAAGTGGGCGCGGGGGGACGAGTGGTAGGTCGAGCCGGCGCCTGTAGAGCTCTTTTCTTTCTTTCTTTCTTTTTTGATTGATGATTGGTGACATGGTTGTGCCGGTAGAGAATCCGCGTTTATTTTGGATCGACGTGGTGGGGCCCGGATGTCCAGTCACCAGCGTCCTCGCCGTCGGCCCAGGGAAGGCCAGGTTGTCTTGTGTCCGGCAGCGGTGCCAGCAAACCTACTTCTACTGCAACTCGCATAAAAAGAAAACTACTCCTACTGCCACTACTCCTACTGTATGGCAACACGTTTTCGTTTCGGCTCCCAGACTGCAATTTAACTGCTCAGAATAGATAAGAACAAATGGGTAAAACTTCAGCTCACTCGTGTGTTTAATGGCACCTTGTAGTCAAAATATCAAATATATAGTACTAAGAGCCATACATGGATCTTCACCTGCTGGATTGTCAGGTGTCAACATAACAACATCACTTTTCTCGGCGATGGTTGTTGTCATCACCTTCCCTCTTCCTTTCTCCGCAACATCCAGCAACTACAAAGAACAACATGCCAAGAGGTTCACTGTAATACTACCACAAATGGAACAGAGAGGATATAGAAAGGCAAACTTAAAATTAACGGTTTCATACCTAGCATGAACATTGCTGAAAAAAATTTTGAAAGAAGCTGAAAATTTTGTATATCCTTGCGGATCTTATTAGTTGTTGCCACTCTAGTAAAGCACTCACGCTGGTATTAAAATTAGACATCTTCCTCAAGGCGATCATCTTTGCCCCTATCTCTTCATTATACTAGTTGGTCTGGTTCAACAACTTATATCACACAATCTACATATCAAGTATCTACATCACACAATTTTACTCATCTACCAGCTACGACGCTTCAATTGTCAACACTCGACAATACTCTAATCGCCGCAGCCGCTTCACCTTCAGCTGCCACATCCCTCAAAGCCCTCCTCAAGGACTTTGCTCTCTCAGGTGGCCTCACCATCAACTTAACTAAAACAAGTTTTGCACCCTTACACATTGACCAATCTAGCGCGACCACCATCGCAAACATCCTAGACCGTTATGTTTCTTCTTTCCCTCAAATTTACCTGGGCGTCCCCTTGTCTCCCATTTGCCCGCCACCAAATAACTTCCATCCAATACTTGAACGCTACAAAAAGTTTCTCACCGGTTAGCGCGCTAAGCTCATTGCCAAAGGAGACCTCCTAACCCTTATCATAGTTGTTCTATACTCACTCTGAACTTACTTCATGTACATTTTTCTAATCCCCAATTTTTTCTAAAAGCTATGCATGCGCTTAGATGTGCCTTCTTTTGGACGGCTGAGGACACCTGCTAGGAAGCTCGGTGTCTCATAGCTTGGAACAACGTTTGCAAACTTACAAAGTATGGTGGTTTAGGCATTAGAAACTTGCACGTTCAAAATATTTGCTTACTAATGAAATTTGTGGTTACTGGTATGTTAAAATTTCAGAGGGAATAAAAACTTTTCTAGGAAATACCTATGTTTGCCTAGGAATGCTTGTGAATGACTTGATTTGTTTGATTGTTTGCCTAGAAGGATGAAAATCCAAATGCCACTAGTGAAACCCTAGCTAGCTTTGGTACAGACCAGGCCATTTAAAATATTGTTGGGCAAAACGCTAACTTCAATAAGTCCCAAGAATATCAAAGCCAAAATGATTCTCCTAAAATAATTTGAGTTGGTTTTATTTTGAAATCAATTCAAAGGCCAAAAGGAATTAATCAAAATAGTTTTGTATTTTATTTGGCAGGAAATGTCATAAGTCTAAATAAGAGTCTTGACCCTCTACCATTTTCCAGATTGAATTTGAAACACTTTTAGTTTTGAAACCAAATTCGAATTCAAAATGAAAATGTAAGTGCAGTAAAAATATGTCCATTTTGTCCAAATGAAATGTTCAAACATTTCTAAATATTCCACTTGGAATTCAGTAAACAATTATTGTTTGAAGAAAATTCAAATTCAGATTCATTTCAAAAAGATAGAGCAAAACAGAAAAGAAAAAGGAAAGACAGAAACAGAAAAATAATAGAACAAACAAAGGGCCCAACTGGACCAGCCAGCCGAGCCAAGGCCTAGCTCACCCCGGACCACACACTCTCTCTCCCACTAACTGGTGGAGCCCACGCGTCAGCACCTCCCACCAACCTCCCGCACCCACGCGCGAACGTCGCCCGCAACCGTCGTGCACGCCCGCGCCCACGTCTCCAACGTCCATGCGCTCCGGCTGCACCCCAGCCCTGGCCACCGCACCTATTTAAACCCAGGACCCCCTCTCCATTTCGCCCAACCCCGCAACCCACATTTCCGCCGGTGAGACCCGTGAGCACTCCCTCTGACCTAACCGCCTCCGGCCAAATTTCGGCCAACTCCAGGCCCTACTTGAGCAACCACCACCACCACTTGATCGGTCGCATCCACGTGCACCTCCTGGATATCTCGGACGAGGCCAATACCCCCTAGAAGCCCAACTCCGATGAGGACCGAACCCCACCTCCGCCGCGAGCTTCACTTCGGCGATCACCGTCGGTATTTGACCCCCTCACCATGTCCATCGTCTTTGTTGCAGGCGTGCACGTCCATTCACCCTTTTGGTTCATCCAGATGAGCCCAATTTGGAGCGCAACGATCATGCCCGAGAGCTTCGCCGCCACGGCCATCTCCGACGAGCTCGCTCCGGTCATCTCCATCGTCATCGGCGACTGCTGAGGCCACCAGAGGCTCCAACTCGCCGCCCCACGCCCGTACGTGCCCTCTGCCGCGCAGGAAACTGAAGGAAATATGCCCTAGAGGCAATAATAAAGTTATTATTTATTTCCTCATATCATAATAAATGTTTATTATTCATGCTAGAATTGTATTAACCGGAAACATGATACATGTGTGAATGCATAGACAAACTTAATGTCACTAGTATGCCTCTACTTGACTACCTCATTAATCAAAGATGGTTATGTTTCCTAACCATAGACATGAGTTGTCATTTTATTAACGGGATCACATCATTAGGAGAATGATGTGATTGACTTGACCCATTCCGTTAGCTTAGCACTTGATCGTTTAGTATGTTGCTATTGCTTTAGTTCCTATAACTATGAGATTATGCAAATCCCGTTTACCGGAGGAACACTTTGTGTGCTACCAAACGTCACAACGTAATTGGGTGATTATAAAGGAGCTCTACAGGTGTCTCCAAAGGTACATGTTGGGTTGGCGTATTTCGAGATTAGGTTTTGTCACTCCGATTGTCGGAGAGGTATCTCTGGGCCCTCTCGGTAATGCACGTCACTATAAGCCTTGCAAGCAATGTAGCTAATGAGTTAGTTACGTAATGATGCATTACGTAACGAGTAAAGAGACTTGCCGATAATGAGAGTGAACTAGGTATTAAGATACCGATGATCGAATCTCGGGCAAGTAACGTACCGATGACAAAGGGAACAACGTATGTTGTTATGCGGTTTGACCGATAAAGATCTTCGTAGAATATGTAGGAGCCAATATGAGCATCCAGGTTCCGCTATTGGTTATTGACCGGAAACGTGTCTCAGTCATGTCTACATAGTTCTCGAACCCATAGGGTCCGCACGCTTAAGGTTTCGATGACAGTTATATTATGAGTTTATGAGTTTTGATGTACCAAAGTTTGTTCGGAGGCCCAGATGAGATTACGGACATGACGAGGAGTCTCAAAATGGTCGAGACATGAAGATTGATATATTGGAAGCCTATATTTGGATATCGGAAGTGTTCCGGGTGAAATCGGGATTTTACCGGAGTACCGGGAGGTTACCGGAACCCCCGGGGGGCTTATTGGGCCTACATGGGCCTTAGTGGAGAAGAGGAGAGGAGGCAAAGGGCTGGGCCGCGCGCCCCTCCCCCCTTAGTCCGAATAGGACAAGGAGAGGGGGCGGCACCCCCCCCCCTTTCCTTCCTCTCTCCTTCCTCCTTCCCCCCTTCTCCTAGTCCAACAAGGAAGGAGGGAGTCCTACTCCCGGTGGGAGTAGGACTCCCCTTGGCGCGCCCCCTCCTAGGCCGGCCGCCCCCTCCCCCCTGGCTCCTTTATATACGGGGGCAGGGGCACCTCTAGACACAACAATTGATCTCTTAGCCGTGTGCGGTGCCCCTCCACCATAGTCCTCCTCGATAATATTGTAGCAGTGCTTAGGCGAAGCCCTGCAACGGTAGAACATCAAGGTCGTCACCACGTCGCCGTGCTGACGGAACTCTTCCCTGACATTCTGTTGGATCGGAGTACGGGGATCGTCATCGAGCTGAACGTGTGCTAAAACTCGGAGGTGTCATAGTTTCTGTGCTTGATCGGTCGGGCCGTGAAGACGTACAACTACATCAACCGCGTTGTTTTAACGCTTCCGCTTTCGGTCTACGAGGGTACGTGGATAACACTCTCCCCTCTCGTTGCTATGCATCACCAATCTTGCGTGTGCATAGGAATTTTTTTTTAAATTACTACGTTCCCCAGCAGAAACCCCATGCATCATCGTCCTCGACCACACCCGAGCCATGCGCCGTCGTTCGTTGCCGTCTGCATCGTATCCGGCGAGCCCTCTGATGACCTATCTCCGGTGAGGATCTCCTCTGTCTAATCTCAGTCTTAGATCTTCGATCCAATGCATCTCACACACTCACTTAAATGTTGAACCATTTTCTTCTAAGTTTCGGCCGTCCGCCGTTTAGAGCCCGCATTGATATTTCCAACACTTATGATTGGAAGTCTAGCAATCATCCGCAACTACTAAAGATCATTAAGGTAAACCCCAACCATAGCATTAAGTATTAAGTCCTCTTTACTCCCATACGCAACAACCCACTTACTCGGGTATATGTTTCAGTCACTCACGCAACCCACTAAAAGCGAATCATGAACATATTGCAACACCCTACAGCGGGAATCCCACACGCTTGCGTGACACGGAGGGCACCATAGGAGAACACCAAAATAAAACATACAACTCAAACCAATCACGATCATCAATCAACAAATAGGACAAAACGGATCTACTCAAACATCATAAGATAGCCACACATCATTGGATAATAATATATAGCGTTGAGCACCATGTTTAAGCAGAGATTATAGTGGGGAGAAGAGGTTTTACACTGCTTCATAGAGGGGGAGAAAGTTGGTGTTGACAGTAGCGAGGTTGTTGGTGTAGATCGCCGTCACGATCCTTGCCCCGACGGCACTCCGGCGCCACTAGGAGAGAGGGGAGAGACCCCCCCCCTTCTTCTTATTCCTTGACCTCCCCCCTAGATGAGAGGACAGTTTCCCCTCTGGCCCATGGCTTCCATGTGGCAGAGAGGCAGGAGTCCCTCCAATATTGGATCTATCTCTCGGTTTCTCTTATGATTCCAAAGGATACCCCCAACCGACTTACGAGGTGGCCACAAGCCCTAGGGGCGCACCTACCCCCCAGGGCATGCCCTATGAACTTGTGGGGCATGTGGACCACCTCTCACGCTGATTCTTCTTCCCAAAAATCACATATATTCCCAAAAAACTCCATATATTTTTATCGCGTTTGGACTTCGTTTGATATGGATATTCTACGAAACAAAAAACATGCAATAAAACAAGAACTGGCACTAGGCACTGGATCAATATGTTAGTCCCAAAAATAATATAAAATGTTACCAAAAGTATATGAAAGTTGTAGAATATTAGCATGGAAAAATCAAAAATTATAGATACGACGAAGACGTATCAGCATCCCCAAGCTTAATTCCTACTCGTCCCCGAGTAGGTAAATGATAAAAAGACAATTTTTGATGTGGAATGCTACCTAGCATAATCTTGATCATGTAATCTAATCATGGCATGAATATTAAGACACGAATGATTCAATGAAATATCAATTTGACATTGAAAGAATAATACAAGACATGCATGTAATTCATCATTGCCTTTCATAATAATGGAGCTAAAGGAAACAACCTCTATACACTTAATTGTGGCAAGCATGATACACTCAGTCTTCCCTACATAAAGTATAAATCATGAGCACCTTGGTGTCAAACCAGGAAATTGGATTGTACTGAAGGAAATATGCCCTAGAGGCAATAATAAAGTTATTATTTATTTCCTTATATCATGATGAATGTTTATTATTCATGCTAGAATTGTATTAACCGAAAACATGATACATGTGTGAATACATAGACAAACTAAGTGTCACTGGTATGCCTCTACTTGACTAGCTCGTTTATCAAAGATGGTTATGTTTCCTAGCCATGGACAAAGAGTTGTCATTTGATTAACGGGATCACATCATTAGGAGAATGATGTGATTGACTTGACCCATTCCGTTAGCTTAGCACTTGATCGTTTAGTATGTTGCTATTGCTTTCTTCATGACTTATACATGTTCCTATGACTATGAGATTATGCAACTCCTGTTTAACGGAGGAACACTTTGTGTGCTACCAAACGTCACAACGTAACTGGGTGATTATAAAGGAGCTCTACAGGTGTCTCCGAAGGTACATGTTGAGTTGGTGTATTTCGAGATTAGGATTTGTCACTCCGATTGTCGGAGAGGTATCTCTGGGCCCTCTCGATAATGCACATCACTCTAAGCCTTGCAAGCAATGCAACTAATTAGTTAGTTGCGGGATGATGCATTACGGAACGAGTAAAGAGACTTGCCGGTAACGAGATTGAACTAGGTATTGAGATACCGACGATCGAATCTCGGGCAAGTAACATACCGATGACAAAGGGAACAACGTATGTTGTTATGCGGTTTGACCGATAAAGATCTTCGTAGAATATGTGGGAGCCAATATGAGCATCCAGGTTCCGCTATTGGTTATTGACCGGAAACATGTTCCGGTCATGTCTACATTGTTCTCGAACCCGTAGGGTCCGCACGCTTAAGGTTTCGATGACAGTTTTATTATGAGTTTATGAGTTTTGATGTACCGAAGGAGTTCGGAGTCCCGGATGAGATCGGGGACATGACGAGGAGTCTCGAAATGGTCGAGACGTAAAGATCGATATATTGGACGACTATATTCGGAGTTCGGAAAGGTTCCGAGTGATTCGGGTATTTTTTGGAGTACCGGAGAGTTACGGGAATTCGCCGGGGAGTATATGGGCCTTATTGGGCCATACGGGAATAGAGGAGAAGGAAGTAGGCCTGCGCCCCCCTCTGGTCCGAATTGGACAAGGGGCGCAGCCCCCTTTTCCTTCTTCCTCTCCCCCTCTTTCCCCTTCTCCTACTCCAACAAGGAAGGAGGGAGTCCTACTCCCGGTGGGAGTAGGACTCCCCTTGGCGCTCCCCCTCCTAGGCCGGCTGCCCCCTCCCCCCTTGCTCCTTTATATACGGGGGCAAGGGGCACCTCTAGGAGAACAACAATTGATCCCTTGGATCTCTTAGCCATGTGCGGTGCCCCCCTCCACCATAATCCACCTCGATAATATCGTACCGGTGCTTAGGTGAAGTCCTGCGTCCATAGTACATCAAGATCATCACCACGCCATCGTGCTGACGGAACTCTCCCTCGACACTCAGCTGGATCGGAGTTCGAGGGACGTCATCGAGCTGAATGTGTGCTAGAACTCGGAGGTGCCGTAGTTTCGGTGCTTGATCGGTCGGGCCGTGAAGACGTACGACTACATCAACCGCGTTGTTCTAACGCTTCCGCTTTCGGTCTACGAGGGTACATGGACAACACTCTCCCCTCTCGTTGCTATGCATCACCATAATCTTGCGTGTGCGTAGGATTTTTTTTGAAATTACTATGTTCCCCAACAGTGGCATCCAAGCCTTGGTTTTATGCGTTGATGTTATATGCACGAGTAGAACACAAGTGAGTTGTGGGCGATACAAGTCATACTGCTTACCAGCATGTCATACTTTGGTTCAGCGGTATTGTTGGATGAAGCAGTCCGGACCGACATTACGCGTACGCTTACGCGAGACTGGTTCTACCGACGTGCTTAGCACACAGGTGGCTGGCGGGTGTCAGTTTCTCCAACTTTAGTTGAACCGAGTGTGACTACGCCCGGTCCTTGCGAAGGTTAAAACAACACTAACTTGACGAACTATCGTTGTGGTTTTGATGCGTAGGTAAGAACGGTTCTTGCTCAGCCCATAGCAGCCACGTAAAATTTGCAACAACAAAGTAGAGGACGTCTAACTTGTTTTTGCAGGGCTTGTTGTGATGTGATATGGTCAAGACGTGATGCTATATTTTATTGTATGAGATGATCATGTTTTGTAACCGAAGTTATCGGCAACTGGCAGGAGCCATATGGTTGTCGCTTTATTGTATGAAATGCAAACGCCCTGTAATTGCTTTACTTTATCACTAAGCGGTAGCAATAGTCGTAGAAGCAATAGATGGCGTAACGACAACGATGCTACGATGGAGATCAAGGTGTCGCGCCGGTGATGATGGTGATCATGACGGTGCTTCGGAGATGGAGATCACAAGCACAAGATGATGATGGCCATATCATATCACTTATATTGATTGCATGTGATGTTTATCCTTTATGCATCTTATCTTGCTTTGTTTGACGGTAGCATTTTAAGATGATCTCTCACTAAATTATCAAGAAGTGTTCTCCCTGAGTATGCACTATTGCGAAAGTTCTTCGTGCTGAGACACCACGTGATGATCGGTTGTGATAGGCTCTACGTTCAAATACAACGGGTGCAAAACAGTTGCACACGCGGAATACTCATGTTAAACTTGACGAGCCTAGCATATACAGATATGGCCTCGGAACACGGAGACCAAAAGGTCGAGCGTGAATCATATAGTAGATATGATCAACATAGTGATGTTCACCATTGAAAACTACTCCATCTCACCTGATGATCGGACATGGTTTAGTTGATTTGGATCACGTGATCACTTAGATGACTAGAGAGATGTCTGTCTAAGTGGGAGTTCTTTAGTAATATGATTAATTGAACTTAAATTTATCATGAACTTAGTCCTGGTAGTATTTTGCAAATTATGTTGTAGATCAATAGCTTGCGTTGTTGCTTTCATATGTTTATTTTGATATGTTCCTAGAGAAAATTGTGTTGAAAGATGTTAGTAGCAATGATGTGGATTGGATCCGTGATCTGAGGTTTATCCTCATTGCTGCACAGAAGAATTATGTCCTTAATGCACCACTAGGTGATAGACCTATTGCAGGAGCAGATGCAGACGTTATGAATGTTTGGCTAGCTCAATATGATGACTACTTGATAGTTTAGTGCACCATGCTTAACGGCTTAGAATCGGGACTTCAAAGACGTTTTGAACGTCATGGACCATATGAGATGTTCCAGGAGTTGAAGTTAATATTTCAAGCAAATACCCGAGTTGAGAGATATGAAGTCTCCAACAAGTTCTATGGCTAAAAGATGGAGGAGAATCGCTCAACTAGTGAGCATGTGCTCAGATTGTCTGGGTACTACAATCGCTTGAATCAAGTGGGAGTTAATCTTCCAGATAAGATAGTGATTGACAGAGTTCTCTAGTCACCATCACCAAGTTAGTAGAACTTTGTGATGAACTATAGTATGCAAGGGATGACGAAAACGATTCCCGAGCTCTTCGTGATGTTGAAATCGACAAAGGTAGAAATCAAGAAAGAGCATCAAGTGTTGATGGTTGACAAGATCACTAGTTTCAAAAAAAGAGCAAAGGGAAAGAAAGGGAACTTCAAGTAGAATGACAAGCAAGTTGTCACTCCCACGAAGAATCCCAAAGCTGAACGAAAGCCTGAAACTGAGTGCTTACACTGCAAAGGAAATGGTCACTGGAAACGGAAATACCCTGAATATTTGGTGGATAAGAAGGATGGCAGAGTGAACAAGGGTATATTTGATATACAGGTTATTGATGTGTACCTTACTAGTGTTTATAGTAGCCCCTGAGTATTTGATACTTGTTCAGTTGCTAAAAGTTAGTGACTCGAAACATGAGTTACAGAATAAACAGAGACTAGTTGAGGGTGAAGTGACGATGTGTATTGGAAGTGGTTCCAAGATTGATATGATCATCATCGCACACTCCCTATACTTTCGGGATTAGTGTTAAACCTAAATAAATGTTATTTGGCGTTTGCGTTGAACATGAATATGATTTGATCATGTTTATTGCGATACAGTTATTCATTTAAAGTCAAAGAATAATTGTTGTTCTGTTTACATGAATAAAACCTTCGATGGTCATACACCCAATGAAAATAGTTTGTTGGATCTCGATCATAGTGATACATATATTAACAATATTGATGCCAAAAGATGCAAAGTTAATAATGATAGTGCAACTTATTTGTGGCACTTCCGTTTGGGTCATATCGGTGTAAAGCGCATGAAGAAACTCCATAAAGATGGATTTTCGGAATCACTTGGTTATGAATCATTTGATGCTTGCAAACCGTGCCTTTTGGGCAAGATGACTAAAATTCCGTTCTCCGGAACAATGGAACGAGCTACTGACTTATTGGAAATAATACATACCGATGTATGCGATCCGGTGAGTGTTAAGGCTCATGACGTGTATCGTTATTTTCTGACCTTCACAGATGATTTGAGCAGATATGGGTATACCTACTTGATGAAACATAAGTCTGAAACATTTGAAAGTTCAAAGAATTTCAGAGTGAAGTGGAAAATCATCGTAACAAGAAAAATAAAATTTCTACGATCTGATCGTGGAGACGAATATTTGAGTTACGAGTTTGGTCTTTATTTGAAACAATGTGAAATAGTTTCGCAACTCACGCCACCTGGAACACCACAATGTAATGGTGTGTCCGAACGTCGTAATCGTACTTTACTAGATATGTTGCAATCTATGATGTCTCTTATCGGTTTACCACTATCATTTTTGGGGTTATGCATTAGAGACAGCTGCATTCACGTTTAAATAGGGCACCATCTATATCCGTTGAGACGACACCGTATGAACTATGGTTTAACAGTAGACCTAAGTTGTCATTTCTTAAAGTTTGGAGTTGCGATGCTTATATGAAAAAGGTTTTCAACCTGATAAGCTTGAACCCAACTCGGAAAGTGCGTCCTCATAGAATACCCAAAGGAAACTGTTGGGTACAACTTCTATCACAGATCTGAAGGCAAAACGTTCGTTCCTAAGAATGGATCCTTTCTAGAGAAGGAGTTTCTCTCGAAAGAAGTGAGTGGGAGGAAAGTAGAACTTGATGAGATAATTGTACCTTCTCCCAAATTGGAAAGTTGTTCATCACAGAAATCAGTTCCAGTGATTGCTACACCAATTAGCGAGGAAGCTAATGATGATGATCATGAAACTTCAAATCAAGTTACACAGAACCTCGTAGGTATTCCAGAGTACGATCCGCACCAGTGTGGTACGGTAATCCTATTCTGGAAGTCATGTTACTAGACCATGATAAACCTACGAACTATGAGGAAGCGATGATGAGCCCAGATTCCGCGAAATGGCTTGAAGGCCATGAAATCTGAGATGGGATCCATATATGAGAACAAAGTGTGGACTTTGATTGACTTGCCCGATGATCGACAAGCCATAGAAAATAAACGGATCTTCGAGAGGAAGACGGACGTTGATAGTAGTGTTACTATCTACAAAGCTAGATTTATCGAAAAAGGTTTTTGACAAAGTTCAAGATGTTGACTACGATGAGTTTTTTCTCACTTGTATCAATGCTTAAAGTCTATCCGAATCATGTTAGCAATTGCCACATTTTATGAAATCTGGCAAAAGGATGTCAAAACTGCATTCTTTAATGGATTTATTAAAGAAGAGTTGTATATGATGCAACCAGAAGGTTTTATCAATCCTAAAGGTGCTAAACAAACTATGCAAGCTCCAGCAATCCATCTATGGACTGTTGCAAGCATCTCGGAGTTGGAATATACGCTTTGATGAGTTGATCAAAGCATATAGTTTTATACAGACTTGCGGTGAAGCCTGTATTTACAAGAAAGTGAGTGGGAGCACTACAGCCTTTCTGATAAGTATATGTGAATGACATATTGTTGATCAGAAATAATGTAGAATTTTCTGGAAAGCATAAAGGAGTGTTTGAAAGGATTTTTTCAAAGAAAGACCTCACTAAAGCTACTTACATATTGAGCATCAAGATCTATTGAGATAGATCAAGACGCTTGATAAGATTTTCAATTAGTACATACCTTGACAAGATTTTGAAGTAGTTCAAAATGGAACAGTCAAAGAAAGAGTTCTTGCCTGTGTTGAAAAGGTGTGAAATTGAGTAAGACTCAAATCCCGACCACGGCAGAAAATAGAAAAGAGAATGAAAGTCATTCCCTATGCATCAGTCATATGTTCTATAAAGTATGCTATGCTATGTACCAGACCTATTGTATACCTTGTTCTGAATTTGGTAAGGGAATACAATAGTGATCTAGGAGTAGATCACTGGACATTGGTCAAGAATATCCTTAGTAAGGACTAAGGAAATATTTCTCGATTATGGAGGTGATAAAAGAGCCCGTCGTAAATAGTTACATCGGTGCAAGCTTTTACACCAATCCATATGTCTCTAAGTCTCAATCTGGATACATATTGAAAGTGGGAGCAATTAGCTAGAGTACCTCCGTGCAGAGAATTGTAGACATAGAATATTTGCAAAATACATACGACTCTGAATGTGACAGACCCGTTGACTAAGCTTCTCTCACGAGCAAAACAAGATCACACCTTAGTACTCTTTGGGTGTTAGCCACATAGCTATGTGAACTAGATTATTGACTCTAGTAAACCCTTTGGGTGTTGGTCACATGACGATGTGAACTATGGGTGTTAATCATATACATATATGAATATTGGTGTTAAATCACATGGCGATGTGAACTAGATTATTGACTCTAGTGCAAGTGGGAGACTGAAGGAAATATGCTCTAGAGGCAATAATAAAGTTATTATTTATTTCCTTATATCATGATGAATGTTTATTATTCATGCTAGAATTGTATTAACCGGAAACATGATATATGTGTGAATACATAGACAAACTAAGTGTCACTAGTATGCCTCTACTTGACTAGCTCGTTTATCAAAGATGGTTATGTTTTCTAGCCATGGACAAAGAGTTGTCATTTTATTAATGGGATCACATCATTAGGAGAATGATGTGATTGACTTGACCCATTCCGTTAGCTTAGCACTTGATCATTTAGTATTTTGCTATTGCTTTCTTCATGACTTATACATGTTCCTATGACTATGAGATTATGCAACTCCCGTTTACCGGAGGAACACTTTGTGTGCTACCAAACGTCACAACGTACCTGGGTGATTATAAAGGAGCTCTACAGGTGTCTTCGAAGGTACATGTTGAGTTGGCGTATTTCGAGATTAGGATTTGTCACTCCGATTGTCGGAGAGGTATCTCTGGGCCCTCTCGATAATGCACATCACTTTAAGCCTTGCAAGCAATGCAACTAATTAGTTAGTTGCGGGATGATGCATTACGGAACGAGTAAAGAGACTTGCCGGTAACGAGATTGAACTAGGTATTGAGATACCGACGATCGAATCTCGGGCAAGTAACATACCGATGACAAAGGGAACAACGTATGTTGTTATGCGGTTTGACTGATAAAGATCTTCGTAGAATATGTGGGAGCCAATATAAGCATCTAGGTTCCGCTATTGTTTATTGACCGGAAACATGTTTCGGTCATGTATACATTGTTCTCGAACCCGTAGGGTCCGCACGCTTAAGGTTTCGATGACAGTTTTATTATGAGTTTATGAGTTTTGATGTACCGAAGGAGTTCAGAGTCCCGGATGAGTTCGGGGACATGACGAGGAGTCTTGAAATGGTCGAGACGTAAAGATTGATATATTGGACGACTATATTCGGAGTTCAGAAAGGTTCCGAGTGATTCGGGTATTTTTCGGAGTACGGGAGAGTTACGGGAATTCGCCGGGGAGTATATGGGCCTTATTGGGCCATACGGGAATAGAGGAGAGAGGCCAAAAGGAAGTAGGCCTGCGCCCCCCCTCTAGTCCGAATTGGACAAGGGGCGCAGCCCCCTTTTCCTTCTTCCTCTCCCCCTCTTTCCCCTTCTCCTACTCCAACAAGGAAGGAGGGAGTCCTACTCCCGGTGGGAGTAGGACTCCCCTTGGCGCGCCCCCTCCTAGGCCGGCCACCCCCTCCCCCCTTGCTCCTTTATATACGGGGGCAGGGGGGCACCTCTAGGACAACAACAATTGATCCCTTGGATCTCTTAGCCGTGTGCGCTACCCCCCTCCACCATAATCCACCTCGATAATATCGTAGGGTGCTTAGGCGAAGCCTTGCGTCGGTAGTACATCAAGATCGTCACCACGCCATCGTGCTGACGGAACTCTCCCTCGACACTCGGTTGGATCGGAGTTCGAGGGACGTTATCGAGCTGAACGTGTGCTAGAACTCGGAGGTGTCGTAGTTTCGGTGCTTGATCGGTCGGGCCGTGAAAACGTACGACTACATCAACCGCGTTGTTCTAACGCTTCCGCTTTCGGTCTACGAGGGTACGTGGACAACACTCTCCCCTCTCGTTGCTATGTATCACCATGATCTTGCGTGTGCATAGGAATTTTTTTAAAATTACTATGTTCCCCAACATGTACTTCTAACACGCTTCAGCATTTTCAACTTCACTCAATACATGAGCATGAACCATGGATATAGCACTATGGGTGGAATAGAATGCGGTGGTAGGGATCAATAGGAGAAGGAAGAAAGTGTCGCATCAACTAGGCGGATCAATGGGCTATGGAGATGCCCATCAATTGATATCAATGCGAGGAGTAGGGATTGCCATGCAAGGAATGCACTAGAGCTATAAGTGTATGAAAGCTCACAAATTAAACTAAGTGGGTGTGCATCCAACTTGCTTGCTCATGAAGACCTCGGGCATTTGAGGAAGCCCACCATTGGAATATACAAGCCAATTTCCATAATGAAAAAATCCCACTAGTATATGAAAGTGATAACTCAAGAGACTCTCTATATGAAGACCATGGTGCTACTCTGAAGCACAAGTGTGGTAAAAGGATAGTAACATTGGCCCTTATCACTTTTTCTCTCAAAAGGATAGTAACATTGGCCCTTCTCACTTTTTCTCTCATTTTTTTTCTTTTTTCCGTTGGGCTCTTTTAGGCCTGTTTTTTTACTTTTCATCCTGAGTCTCATCCCGACTTGTGGAGGAATCACAGTCTCCATCATCCTTTCCTCACTAGGCCAATGCTTTAATAATGATGATCATCACACTTTTATTTACTTACAACTTGATAAAAATAATGCATGATGACTCTATATGAATGCCTCTAGCAGTGTACCAAGATGTGCAATGATCTAGCATAGCAAAGATATCAAAAAATGGACAAGCCATGAAAATATCATGCTAGCTATCTTAGGATCATACAAAGCATATGGCAATGAATGCTCAAGTCATGTATATGATAATGATGGAAGTTGCATGGCAACATTTCTTGGAATTGCTATGGAAATGCCATGATAAGTAGGTATGGTGGTTGTTTTGAGGAAGATATAAGGAGGGTTTATGCACTGGCGGAAGTTGCGCGGTGCTAGAGAGGCTAGCAATGGCGAAGGGTGAGAGTGCGTATAATCCATGGACTCAACATTAGTCATAAAGAACTTGTATACTTACTATGGAAGTTTTATTAGCCCTTGAAGCAAAGAACTACTCGCATGCCCCTAGGGGGGAGGTTGGTAGGAGTTAACCATCGCGCACCCCCGATTCAAACAGCACAGAAGGATTTCAATCAAGGATAAATTATGCTCTGACCTCACCGCTAATGTCAGTGGCCACCACTTTACATGCGTGAAGATTTACTTGTGTAAAGACTTACTTCCCTTAACACCATTATTAGTACTCAACTTTAATTATTTTACTAGAATGCCCCCATATTACCACCTCAATATCATGAAACTATTGCAAGGAATAAAACAAATCATACTCAGTGATCTACAAGTTTTATGTAGGATTTTATGACTAACCATGTGAATGACCAATTCCTGTTAACTCTATGAATGGATACAAGTGAAGCAAGAGAGTTTAATTTTTTCTATAAAAGATCACACTCTAATGAATATAAGAGAAGCAAAAGAGCATTCTACAAATAACATTTTCTATGTGTAGAGAAACAGACATCCAAACTTCAAATGATATAAGTGAAGCACATGAAGCATTCTATAAAGCCATACTCAAAAGATATAAGTGAAGTGCAAAGAGCATTCTATAAATCAACCAAAGACTATCTTATACCAGCATGGTGCATAAAGAAAGAGAAAAATAAACACAAAAGACGCTCCAAGAATTTATGCATATCATGTGAACAAAACAAAAACCGAAACATACCGATAATTGTTGAAGAAGGATGGGTTGCCTTCCGGGCCATCCCCAAGCTTAGACGCTGGAGTCTCCTTGAATATTTACTTGGGGTGCCTTGGGCATCCCCAAGCTTGCCTCTCTTTATTCTCCGCATATCGATACCTCCTCGATCTTTGGACACTTCATCCACACAAAACTTAACCGAGCTTTTTTTATTAGCGGGGTTAGTACATATAACATCAAATCCCATTATCTACTGTTGTAACATTATTATATAATTATAATAAATCATTACCCACTTTATGATATCACAATTCTATGGCCCAAGTCAAAGGAGGCTCAACAAGATTTCAAACATATGCAAATAATGAAACTATAATAGCGACCTTTGTAAATAGGACAATCTGTAAAGATGCAGATAGTACATATACTTATGTAACTCCAAAAATTCTAACAAATTAGGAAAAAAATAAAAAATTGCATAGCAGTACCGTGTAAAAAATTCATAAACTTTTGACATCCTAGTAAAAAAATGTAATTTCACGCACTATAGCCAAAGTTTCTATTTTTTGCACTGCACAAACCAAACAAGCAATCTAATCATCCTAAAGGCAAATCTTGGCACATTATTTATATAATACAATGGATTTGTACAACGGGATAATTATTTTTTTGAAAAGTTTCTGTAATTCAAGATTTGCAAAGTTTCCATGGGCATGAACAAAGTTCAAGGAGCTCCCCCACTTCAACGGTGCTCGTCTTTCTTACTTTCACTTTCCATTTAAAAAAAATTTAGGTTCCCCTCTATATTTTTGTTTTTAAACTTTTTAAAAGAACACAATAGAATAATATGAGTCTCTAAGACTTTCAGGTTGTCTCCCTGGCAACGCTTTCTTTAAAGCCATTAAGCTAGGCATAAAGTGCTCAAGTAGTTGATCCACCCGGATCCCAAGGTATATCAAAGCCAATTTTAATTAACAATGTTTTATAATTTAGTAGTAAGCACAAAATAACCTAAATCACATAATGACGAAGTCTAACTCTCTTCCAATGCATCGGCATGTCATAAAAGAACAATTCATGCACATCAAGTAAAGGCCAATACATAGCATAAGCAGTTTCTTCCAATTTATCGTATTGGAAACATAGAGAGGCGGAGATGCAGTTCCTATCTCATAATAATTGCAAGTATGAGTAGCAAGCACATGCATATTATATTCATCAAAATCATCATGTGTAATAGTAAAACACAACCCATCAATATAATCCTTAATAAGTGCAAACTTCTCCGATATAGTGTAGTTGGGAGAATTTAAAAAGATATTAGGACTATCATGTGTGGGTGCAATAGCAACAATTTCATCATAAGTAACTATAGCAAGTTCATCTCCATAAGCATAATTCATATTGGCATCATGGCCACAAGCATAGCAGGCATCAGTTTCATCAAAAAAGGATATTTCAAACAAATCCAGGGGATCATAGCAATCATGATAGCATTCATCCTTCGATAAGCACAAAAGGAAATTAAACAATGTATGAGTTGAAGAGTTACTCTCATTAGAAGGTGGGCACGGGTAGCTAATCCGCTCTTCCGCCTTTTGTTCTTCGCTCTCCTCATCATCTTTTTCATCCAATGAGCTCATAATTTCAGCAATTTCTTCTTCCATAGATTCCTACAAAATATTATTCTCTTCTTGGACAGCGGGGACTTTCTTAATAAATTCATCAATATCGACATTGTATTTATAATTCTCGTAGAAATATTTGAGTATATAAAAAAATAGGTATGTAAACAACATCATCACAATCTTCATATTTTTCAAACAAAGATTCTATTCCATAAGCACCCTTAAAAGCAACAAATTCTTCTATTCATTCCACATCATAGTAACTGAAAGAAATATGCCCTAGAGGCAATAATAAAGTTGTTATTTTATATTTCCTTATTCATGATAAAGGTTTATTATTCATGCTAGAATTGTATTGATCGGAAACCTTAATACATGTGTGAATACATAAACAAACATAGTGTCCCTAGTAAGCCTCTACTAGACTAGCTCGTTGATCAAAGATGGTTAAGGTTTCCTAACCATGGACATGATTTGTCATTTGATAATAGGATCACATCATTAGGAGAATGATGTGATGGAGAAGACCCATCCGTTAGCTTAGCATAATGATCGTTTAGTTTTATTGCTATTGCTTTCTTCATGTCAAATACATATTCCTTCGACTATGAGGTTATGCAACTCCCGCATACCGGAGGAATGCCCCGTGTGCTATCAAACATCACAACGTAACTGAGTGATCATAAAGATGTTGTATAGGTATCTTCGAAGGTGTTTGTTGAGTTGGCATAGATCGAGATTAGGATTTGTCACTCCAAGTATCGGAGAGGTATCTCTGGGCCCTCTCGGTAATACACATCATAAGCTTGCAAGCAAACGACTAAGGAGTTGGTCACGAGATGATTATTACAGAACGAGTAAAGAGACTTGTCGGTAACGAGATTGAACTAGGTATGAAGATACCGACGATCGAATCTCGGGCAAGTAACATACCGATGGACAATGGGAATTACGTATGTTGTCATAATGGTTCGACCGATAAAGATATTCGTAGAATATGTGGGAGCCAATATGAGCATCTAGGTTCCACTATTGGTTATTTATCGGAGAGGTGTCTCGGTCATGCCTACATAGTTCTCGAACCCGCATGGTCCACACGCTTAGCGTTTGATGACGATATAGTATTATATGAGTTATGTGATTTGGTGACCGAATGTTGTTCGGTGTCCCGGATGAGATCATAGACAGGACGAGGAGTCTCAAAATGGTCGAGCGGTAAAGATTGATATATAGGACGATTGTATTTGGACACCGTAAGTGTTCCGAAGTGTATCAGGTATTTATCGGAGTACCAGAGGGGTTACCGGAACCCCCGGGTGGGGAGATATGGGCCATATGGGCCATGAGAGGGGAGCACACCAGCCCACAAGGGGTCGCATGCCCCCCCATGGAGGATGCTGAATTGGGAGAAGGAAAAAGGGGGTTTGGCCCCCCTTTCCTTCCTTTCTTCCCCCTTCCCTTTCTTCTCCGGTGAAAAAAGGCAGGGGGCACCACTTGGGGAAATCTCAAGTAGGATTCAAATCCTACTTGGGGCGCCCCCGCTGCTCCCACCTCCCTCCACCTCCCCCACCTATATATATGTTCTTCTAAAAAAACTATATATATGTGGGAGGGGGTGCCTAGCACACCCCAGACATTATCCTAGCCGTGTGCGGCTCCCCCTCCACCGTTTACTTCCCCGGTCATATTTTCGCAGTGCTTAGGCGAAGCCCTGCAGAGATCACTTCACTATCACTGTCCCCATGCTGTCATGCTGAGAGAACTCATCTACTACCTCGATGTCTTACTGGATCAAGAAGGCGAGGGACGTCACTGAACTGAACGCCTGCAGAACTCGGAGGTGTCGTATGTTCGGTACTCGATCAATGGATCGCGAAGAAAGTTCGACTACATCAACCACGTTGTGAAACGCTTCCTCTTACGTTCTATGAGGGTACGTAGAAACACTCTCCCCTCATTGCTATGCATCTCCATGGATAGATCATTGCGTGTGCGTATAATTTTTTTGTTTTTTCATGAGACAATTCCCAACGGTGGCATCATGAGCCAGGTCTATGCATAGATGATATACACGAGTAGAACACAAAGAGTTGTGGGCGGTGATAGTCATACTGCTTACCACCAACGTCTTATTTTGATCCGGCGGTATTGTGGGATGAAGCGGCCAGGACCAACCTTACATGTCCACATACATGAGACCAGTTCCACCGACATACATGCAACTAGTTTTGCATAAAGGTGGATGGCGGGTATTTGTTTCTCCTACTTTAGTTGAATTGAATTTGTCTGCGGGCGGTCCTTGAAGAAGGTTAAAACAACAAACTTGACAAACCACCGTTGTGGTTTTATGCGTAGGTAAGAACGGTTCTTGCTAGAAGCCCGTAGCAGCCATGTAAAACTTGCAACAAAAAAGTAGAGGACGTCTAACTTGTTTTTGCAGGGTATGTTGTGATGTGATATGGTCAAGACATGATGAGATATACGTTATTGTATGAGATGATCATGTTTGTAAGATATCTGGTAACCGACAGGAGCCGTATGGTTGTCTCTTTATTGTACGAAATGCATACGCCATGTAATTGCTTTACTTTATCGCTATGAGTTACCAATAGTTGTAGAAGCAACGGTTGGCGAGACGACCACGACGCTATGATGGAGATGAAAGAAATATGCCCTAGAGGCAATAATAAAGTTATTATTTATTTCCTTATTTCATGATAAATGTTTATTATTCATGCTAGAATTGTATTAACCAGAAACTTAGTACATGTGTGAATACATAGACAAAACATAATGTCCCTAGTATGCCTCTACTTGACTAGCTCGTTAATCAAAGATGGTTATGTTTCCTAACCACAGACATGTGTTGTCATTTGATAAACGGGATCACATCATTAGGAGAATGATGTGATGGACATGACCCATCCGTTAGCTTAGCATTATGATCGTTACTGTTTCATTGCTACTGCTTTCTTCATGACTTGTACATGTTCCTCAGACTATGAGATTATGCAACTCCTGAATACCGGAGGAACACCTTGTGTGCTATCAAACGTCACAACGTAAATGGGTGATTATAAAGATGCTCTACAGGTGTCTCCGAAGGTGTTTGTTGGGTTGGCATAGATCAAGATTAGGATTTTGTCACTCCATGTTTCGGAGAGGTATCTCTGGGCCCTCTCGGTAATGCTCATCACTATAAGCCTTGCAAGCAATGTGACTAAAGTTAGTTATGGGATGAAGCATTACAAAATGAGTAAAGATACTTTCCTGTAACAAGATTGAACTAGGTATGAAGATACCGACAATCGAATCTCGGGCAAGTAACATACTGATGACAAAGGGAACAACGTATGTTGTTATGCAGTTTGACCGATAAAGATCTTCGTAGAATATGTAGGAGTCAATATGAGCATCCAGGTTCCGCTATTTGTTATTGATCGGAGATGTGTCTCGGTCATGTCTACATAGTTCTCGAACCCATAGGGTCCACACGCTTAACGTTCGATGACGATTTGTATTATGAGTTATGTGTTTTGGTGACCGAAGTTTGTTTGGAGTCCAGGATGAGATCACGGACATGACGAGGAGTCTCAAAATGGTCGAGACATAAATATTGATATATTGGACCATGTTATTCGAACACCGGAAGTGTTCCGGGTAGTTTCGGGTAAAAATGGAGTGCCGGAGGGGTTACCGGAACCCCCGGGGGAACTAATGGGCCACCATGGGCCTTAGTGGAGAGAGAGGAGGGCCGCCAGGGCAGGCCGCACCTCCCCTTAGCAGTCCGAATTGGACAAGGGAAAGGGGGGCGGCGCCCCCTTTCCTACTCCCTCTCCCTCTCCTTCCTTCCCCCTCTCTTCCTTGTAGAGGAATCCTACTAGGACTAGTAGTCCTAGTAGGACTCCCTCTCCTTGGGCGTGCCCCATAGGTCCAGTCGCCCTTCCCCTCCCTTGTTTATATACGGGGGCAAGGGGGCACCCTAGGACACACCAAGTTTTGCCTTAGTCGTGTGCGGTGCCCTCTCCACAGTTACACACCTCGATCATATCACCATAGTGCTTAGGCGAAGCCCTGCATCGGTACATCATCATCACCGTCACCATGTCGTCGTGCTGACGGAACTCAACCTCGTCCTCAACTAGATCAAGAGCACGAGGGACGTCATCGAGCTGAATGTATGCTGAACGCGGAGGTGTCATACGTTCGTTACTTGGATCGGTTGGATCGCGAAGAAGTTCGACTACATCAACCGCATTACTAAAACGCTTTCACTTTCTGTCTACGAGGGTATGTGGACACACTCTCCCCTCTCGTTTCTATGCATCTCCTAGACAGATCTTGCGCGATCGTAGGAATTTTTTTAAATTACAATGTTCCCCAAAAGTGGCATCCGAGCCAGGTCTATGCGTAGATGTTTTATGCGCGAGTAGAACACAAAGAGTTGTGGGCGATAATAGTCATACTGCTTACCACCAACGTCTTACTTTGATTCGGCAATATTGTTGGATGAAGCGGCCCGGACCGACATTACATGATCGCGTTCATGATACTGGTTCTACCAACGTGCTTTTGCACATAGGTAGCTGGCGGGTGTCTGTTTCTCCAACTTTAGTTGAACCGAGTTTGACTACGGCCGATCCTTGTTGAATGTTAAAACAGCACACTTGATGAAAAATCATTGTGGTTTTGATGCGTAGGTAAGAACGGTTCTTGCTAGAAGCCCGTAGCGGCCATGTAAAACTTGCAACAACAAAGTAGAGGACATCTAACTTGTTTTTGCAGTGCTTGCTATGATGTGATGTGATATGGTCAAGACATGATGTGATATAAATTGTTGTATCAGATGATCATGTTTTGTAATAGAGTTATCGGCAACTGGTAGGAGCCATATGGTTGTCGCTTTATTATATGCAATGCAATCGCCATGTAATTGTTTTACTTTATCACTAAGTGGTAGCGATAGTCGTACAAGCAATAGTAGGCGAGAAAACAACGATGCTACGATGGAGATCAAGGTGTCGCGCTGGTGACGATGGAGATCATGATGATGCTTCGATGATGGAGATCATGAGCACAAGATGATGATGGCCATATCATGTCACATTTTTTGATTGCATGTGATGTTTATCTTTTATGTATTTTATTTTGCTTAGTACGGCGGTAGCATTATAAGATGATCCCTTGCTAAATTTCAAGGTATAAGTGTTCTCCCTGAGTATGCACTGTTGCTACAGTTCGTCGTGCCGAGACACCACATGATGATCGAGTGTAATAAGCTCTACGTCCACATACAACGGGTGCAAGCCAGTTTTGCACACGCAGAATACTTGGGTTAAACTTCACGAGCCTAGCATATGCAGATATGGCCTCGGAACACTGAGATCGAAAGGTCAAACGTGAATCATATAGTAGATATGATCAACATAGTGATGTTCACCATTGAAAGCTACTCCATCTCACATGATGATCGAACATGGTTTAGTTGATTTGGATCATGTGATCATTTAGATGACTAGAGGGATGTCTATCTAAGTGGGAGTTCTTAAGTAATATGATTAATTAAACTTTAATTTATCATGAACTTAGTCCTGATAGTTATTTTGCATGTCTATGTTATTGTAGATCAATGGCCCGTGCTACCGTTCTTTTGTATTTTAATGCGTTCCTAGAGAAAGCTAAGTTGAAAGATGATGGTAGCAACTACACGGACTGGGTCCGTAACTTGAGGATTATCCTCATTGCTGCACAGAAGAATTACGTCCTGGAAGCACCGCTAGGTGCTAGGCCTACTGCAAACGCTACTGATGACGTTAAGAACATCTGGCAGAGGAAAGCTGATGACTACTCGATAGTTCAGTGTGCCATGTTTTATGGCTTAGAATCGGGACTTCAAAGACGTTTTGAACGTCATGGGGCATATGAGATGTTCCAAGAGTTGAAGTTAATATTTCAAGCAAATGCCCGAGTTGAGAGATATGAAGTCTCCAAAAAGTTCTATAGCTGCAAAATGGAGGAGAATAGTTCTGTCAGTGAACACATACTCAGAACGTCTGGGTACAATAACCACCCGACTCAGCTGGGAGTTAATCTTCCTGATGATAGTGTCATTAAAAGAGTTCTTCAATCACTGCCACCAAACTATAAAGGCTTCATGATGAACTATAATATGCAAGGGATGAACAAGACAATTCCCGAGCTCTTCACAATGTTAAAGGCTGCAGAGGTAGAAATCAAAAAGGAGCATCAAGTGTTGATGGTCAACAAGACCACTAGTTTCAAGAAAAAAGGCAAAGGGAAGAAGGGGAAGTTCAATAAGAACGGCAAGAAAGTTGTTGCTCAGGAGAACAAACCCAAGTCTGGACCTAAGCCTGAAACTGAGTGCTTCTAGTGCAAAGGGACTGGTCACTGGAAGCGGAACTGCCCCAAGTATTTGGCGGATAAGAAAGATGGCAAAGTGAAAGGTATATTTGATATACATGTTATTGATGTGTACCTTACTAATGCTCATAGTAGCGTCTGGGTATTTGATACTGGTTTTGTTGCTCATATTTGCAACTCAAAACAAGGGCTACGGATTAAACGAGGATCAGCTAAGGACGAGGTGACGATGCACGTGGGAAATGGTTCCAAGGTCGATGTGATCATCGTCGGCACGCTACCTCTACATCTACCTTCGGGATTAGTTTTTGACCTGAATAATTGTTATTTGGTGCCAGTGTTGAGCATGAACATTATATCTGGATCTTGTTTGATGCGAGACAGTTATTCATTTAAAATCAGAGAATAATGGTTTTTTTATTTATATGAGTAATATCTTTTATGGTCATGCACCCTTGCTGAGTGGTCTAGTTTTGTTGAATCTCGGTCGTGATGATACACATGTTCATAATACTGAAGCCAAAAGATGCAAAGTTGATAATGATAGTGCAACTTATTTGTGGCACTGCCGTTTAGGTCATATCGGTGTAAAGCGCATGAAGAAACTCCATGCTGATGGGATTTTGGAATCACTTGATTATGAATCACTTGGTGCTTGCGAACCGTGCCTCATGGCAAGATGACCAAAACTCCGTTCTCCAAAACAATGGAACGAGCTACTGACTTATTGGAAATAATACATACCGATGTATGCAGTACAATGAGTGTTGAGGCTCGTGGCGGGTATCGTTATTTTCTTACGTCCACAGATGATTTAAGCAAATATGGTTATATCTACTTAATGAGGCATAAGTGTGAAACATTTGAAAAGTTCAAAGAATTTCAGAGTGAAGTGGAAAATCATTGTAACAAGAAAATAAAATTTCTATGATCTGATCGTGGAGGTGAATATTTGAGTTACGAGTTTGGTCTTCATTTGAAACAATGTGGAATATTTTCACAACTTACGCCACCTGGAACACCACAGCGAAATGGTGTGTCCGAACGTCGTAAATGTACTTTATTGGATATGGTCCGATCTATGATGTCTCTTACTGATTTACCACTATCATTTTGGGATTATGCTTTAGAGACAATTGCATTCACTTTAAATAGGGCACCATCAAAATCCGTTGAGACGACGCCTTATGAACTGTGGTTTGGCAAGAAACCAAAGTTGTCGTTTCTTAAAGTTTGGGGCTGTAATGCTTATGTGAAAAAGCTTCAACCTGATAAGCTCGAACCCAAATCGGAGAAGTGCGTTGATAGGTCTACAACGTATCTATAATTTTTGATTGTTCCATGATATTATGTTATCTATTTTGGATGTTTAATGGGCTTTAATATGCTCTTTTATATTATTTTTGGGACTAACCTATTAACCGAAGGCCCAGTGCCAGTTTCTGTTTTTTTGTGCCTATTTTAGAGTTTTGTAGAAAAGGAATACCAAACGGAATGAAACCTTTGTGATGATCTTTCTTGGACCGAAAGAAAACAAGAAGACTTGGAGATGAAGTCGGAGATGTAACGAGGAAGCCACGACGCAGGAGGGTGTGCCCAGGGGGGTAGGTGCGCCCCCACCCTCATGGGCCCCTCGTAGCTCCACCGACCTAGCTCTTTCGCCTATATATACTCTTATACCCTAAAAACATCAAGGGGATCCACGAAACCACTTTTCCACCGCCGCAACCTTTTGTACCCGTGAGATCCCATCTTGGGGCCTTTTCCGGCGATCTGTCGAAGGGGGATTCGATCATGGAGGGCTTCTACATCAACACCATTACCTCTCCGATGAAGCATGAGTAGTTTACCACAGACCTTCGGGTCCATAGTTATTAGCTAGATGGCTTCTTCTCTCTCTTTGATTCTCAATACAAAGTTCTCCTCGATGTTCTTGGAGATCTATTCGATGTAATATTCTTTTGTGGTGTGTTTGCCGAGATCCAATGAATTGTGGATTTATGATCAAGATTATCTATGAATATTACTTGGTTCTTATCTGAATTCTTATATGCCTGATTTGATATCTTTGCAAGTCTCTTCGAATTATTGGTTTAGTTTGGCCTACTAGATTGATCTTTCTTGCCATGGGAGAAGTGCTTAGCTTTGGGTTCAATCTTGTGGTGTCCTTTCCTAGTGACAGTAGGGGCAGCAAGGCATGTATTGTATTGTTGCCATTGAGGATAAAAAGATGGGGTTTATATCATATTGCTTGAGTTTATCCCTCTACACCATGACATCTTGCTTAATGTGTTACTCCGTTCTTTATGAACTTAATACTCTAGATGCATGCTGGATAGCGGTCGATGTGTGGAGTAATAGTAGTAGATGCAGGCAGGAGTCGGTCTACTTGACACGGACGTGATGCCTATGTTCATGATCATTGCCTTAGATGTCATCATAATTATGCGCTTTTCTATCAATTGCTCGGCAGTAATTTGTTCACCCACCATAATATATGCTATCTCGAGAGAAGCCACTAGTGAAACCTATGGCCCCCCGGTCTCTTTACCATATTATTTAATCTCATTTACATCTTGCTAGTTTCCGGTCTACTATTTTGCAATCTTTACTTTCCAATCTATAAACCAAAAATACCAAAAATATTTACTTTATTATCTCTAGATCTCACTTTTGCGAGTGACCGTGAAGGGATTGACAACCCCTTTATCGCATTGGTTGCAAGTTCTTGATTGTTTGTGCAGGTATTCGGTGACTTGTTCGTCGTCTCCTACTGGATTGATACCTCGGTTCTCAAAACTGAGGGAAATACTTACGCTACTTTGTTGCATCACCCTTTCCTCTTCAAGGGAAAACCAACGCAAGCTCAAGAGATAGCATGTGTATTCATAAGATACCCAAAGGAAACTGTTGGGTACACCTTCTATCACAAATCTGAAGGCAAGATATTCGTTGCTCAGAATGGATCCTTTCTAGAGAAGGAGTTTCTCTCGAAAGAAGTGAGTGGGAGGAAAGTAGAACTTGACAAGGTAATTGTTCCTTCTCCCGAATTGGAAAGTAGTTCATCGCAGAAATCAGTTCCAGGGATTCCTACACTAATTAGTGAGGAAGCTAATGATGATGATCATGAAACTTTAGATGAAGTTACTACAGAACCTCGTAGGTCTTCCAGAGTATGATCCGCACAAGAGTGGTACGGCAATCCTGTTATGGAAGTCATGTTACTAGAGCATGGTGAACCTACGAACTATGAGGAAGCGATGATGAGCCCAGATTCTGTGAAATGCCTTGATGCCATGAAATTTGAGATGGGATCCATGTATGAGAACAAAGTATGGACTTTGATGGATTTTCCCAATGATCGGCAAGCCATAGAAAATAAATGGATCTTCAAGAAGAAGACTGACGCTAACGATAATGTTACTGTCGACAAAGCTCGACTTATTGCGAAAGGTTTTCGACAAGTTCAAGGAGTTGACTATGATGAGACTTTCTCACCCATAGCGATGCTTAAGTCTGTTCGAATCATGTTAGAAATTGCCGCATTTTATGATTATGAAATTTGGCAGTTGGATGTCAAAACTGCATTCCTGAATGGATTTCTGGAAGAAGAGTTGTATATGATGCAACCAGAAGGTTTTGTCGATCCAAAGGGTGATAACAAAGTGTGCAAGCTCCAACGGTCCATTTATGGACTGGTGCAAGCCTCTTGGAGTTGGAATAAATGCTTTGATAGTTTGATCAAAGCATATGGTTTTATACAGACTTTTGGAGAAGCCTGTATTTACAAGGAAGTAGTGGGAGCTCTGTGGCATTTCTAATATTATGTGTGGATGACATATTGTTGATTGGAAATGATATAGAATTTCCGGATAGCATAAAGGGATACTTGAATAAGAGTTTTTCAATGAAAGACCTCGGTGAAGCTGCTTACATATTGGGCATCAAGATCTATAGAGATAGATCAAGATGCTTAATTGGACTTTCAAAGCACATACCTTGATAAAGTTTTGAAGAAGTTAAAAATGGATAAGTCAAAGAAAGGGTTCTTGCCTGTGTTACAAGGTGTGAAGTTGAGTCAGACTCAATCCCCGACCACTGCAGAAGATAGAGAGAAAATGAAAGTCATTCCCTAGGCTTCAGCCATAGGTTCTATCATGTATGCAATGCTATGTACCAGACCTAAAGTTTGCCTTGCTATAAGTATAGCAGGGAGGTACCAAAGTAATCCCGGAGTGGAGCGCTGGACAACGGTCAAGAACATCCTGAAATACCTGAAAAGGACTAAGGATATATTTCTTGTTTATGGAGGTGACAAAGAGCTTGTCGTAAACGGTTACGTCGATGCAAGCTTTCACACTGCTCCGGATGACTCTAAGTCGCAATCCGGATACGTGTTTTATTGAATGGTGGAGCTGCCAGTTGGTGCAGTTCCAAGCAAATCATTGCTACCTCTTGAGCATGCGTTGGTTTTCCCTTGAAGAGGAAAGGGTGATGCAGCAAAGTAGCATAAGTATTTCCCCCCAGTTTTTGAGAACCAAGGTATCAATCCAGTAGGAGGATACACTCAAATCCCTAGTACCTGCACAAACAAATAAGAACCTTGCAACCAACGCGATAAAGGGATTGTCAATTCCTTCACGGCCACTTGCAAAAGTGAGATCTGATAGAGATAATAAGATAAATATTTTTGGTATTTTTATGATACATATTGAAAATTAAAGATTGCAAGATAAAATAGATCGGAAACTTATATGATGGAAAATAGACCCGGGGGGCATAGGTTTCACTAGTGGCCTGTCTCAAGATAGCATAAGTATTACGGTGGGTGAACAAATTACTGTCGAGCAATTGATAGAAAAGTGCATAGTTATGAGAATATCTAGGCATGATCATGTATATAGGCATCACATCCGCGACAAGTAGATCGAAACGATTCTGCATCTACTACTATTACTCCACACATCGACCGCTATCCAGCATGCATCTAGGGTATTAAGTTCATAAGAACAAAGTAAGGCATTAGGCAAGATGACATGATGTAGAGGGATAAACTCAAGCAATATGATATAAACCCCATCTTTTTATCCTCGATGGCAACAATACAATACGTGCCTTGCTGCCCCTGCTGTCACTGGGAAAGGACACCGCAAGATTGAACCCAAAGCTAAGTACTTCTCCCATTGCAAGAAAGATCAATCTAGTAGGCCAAACCAAACTGATAATTCGAAGAGACTTGCAAAGATAACAAATCATACATAAAAGAATTCAGAGGAGATTCAAATATTGTTCATAGATAATCTTGATCATAAACCCACAATTCATCGGACCTCAACAAACACACCGCAAAAAGTATTACATCGAATAGATCTCCAAGAAGATCGAGGAGAACTTTGTATTGAGATCCAAAGAGAGAGAGAAGAAGCCATCTAGCTAATAAATATAGACCCGAAGGTCTGAGGTAAACTACTCACACTTCATCGGAGAGGCTATGGTGTTGATGTAGAAGCCCTCCATGATCGATTCCCCCTCCGGTGGAGCGCCGGAAAAGGCCCCAAGATGGGATCTCACGGGTACAGAAGGTTGTGGCGGTGGAAATAGGGTTTCGTGGTGCTCTCGGATGTTTTTAGGGTATATGAGTATATATAGGCAAAAGAAGTCAGGGGAGCCACGAGGGTGGGGGCGCGCCCTCCTGCCTCATGGCTGCCTCGTTGCTTCCTTGACGTCCACTCCAAGTCTCCTGGATTGCGTTTGTTCCAAAAATGATTCTCCCGAAGTTTTCATTCCGTTTGGACTCCATTTGATACTCCTTTTCTGCAAAACACTAAAGTAGGCAAAAAAAACAACAATTTGCACTGGGCCTCCGGTTAATAGGTTAGTCCCAAAAATAATATAAAAGTGTATAATAAAGCACATTAGACATCCAAAACAGATAATATAATAGCATGGAACAATCAAAAATTATAGATACGTTGGAGATGTATCAATCGTCGTGGTGGGATCTACGTGTGAAGCGGAGTACATAGCTGCTTCGGAAGCAGCAAATGAAGGAGTCTGGATGAAGGAGTTCATATCCGATCTAGGTGTCATACCTAGTGCATCGGGTCCAATGAAAATCTTTTGTGACAATACTGGTGCAATTGCCTTGGCGAAGGAATCCAGATTTCACAAGAGAACCAAGCACATCAAGAGAGGCTTCAATTCCATCCATCATCAAGTGTCGGAGGGAGACATAGAGATTTGCAAGATACATACAGATCTGAATGTTGCAGACCCGTTGACTAAGCCTCTTCCACGAGCAACATGATCAACACCAAAACTCCATGGGTGTTAGAGTCATTACTTTGTAATCTAGATTACTGACTCTAGTGCAAGTGGGAGGCTGAAGGAAATATGCCCTAGAGGCAATAATAAAGTTATTATTTATTTCCTTATTTCATGATAAATTTTTATTATTCATGCTAGAATTGTATTAACCAGAAACTTAGTACATGTGTGAATACATAGAAAAAACATAATGTCCCTAGTATGCCTCTACTTGACTAGCTCGTTAATCAAAGATGGTTATGTTTCCTAACCATAGACATGTGTTGTCATTTGATAAACGGGATCACATTATTAGGAGAATGATGTGGTGGACATGACCCATCCGTTAGCTTAGCACTATGATCGTTACAGTTTCATTGCTACTACTTTCTTCATGACTTATACATGTTCCTTAGACTATGAGATTATGCAACTCCCGTATGCCGGAGGAACACCTTATGTGCTATCAAACGTCACAACATAAATGGGTGATTATAAAGATGCTCTACAGGTGTCTCCGAAGGTGTTTGTTGGGTTGGCATAGATCAAGATTAGGATTTTGTCACTCCGTGTTTCGGAGAGGTATCTCTGGGATTTCTCGGTAATGCTCATCACTATAAGCCTTGCAAGCAATGTGACTAATGAGTTAGTTATGGGATGAAGCATTACAGAACTATGGACCCGAAGGTCTTAAGTAAACTACTCACACTTCATCGATGGACAATGGGAATTACGTATGTTGTCATAATGGTTCGACCGATAAAGATATTCGTAGAATATGTGGGAGCCAATATGAGCATCTAGGTTCCACTATTGGTTATTTATCGGAGAGGTGTCTCGGTCATGCCTACATAGTTCTCGAACCCGCATGGTCCACACGCTTAGCGTTTGATGACGATATAGTATTATATGAGTTATGTGATTTGGTGACCGAATGTTGTTCGGTGTCCCGGATGAGATCATAGACAGGACGAGGAGTCTCAAAATGGTCGAGCGGTAAAGATTGATATATAGGACGATTGTATTTGGACACCGTAAGTGTTCCGAAGTGTATCGGGTATTTATTGGAGTACTAGAGGGGTTACTGGAACCCCCGGGTGGGGAGATATGGGCCATATGGGCCATGACAGGGGAGCACACCAGCCCACAAGGGGTCGCATGCCCCCCTATGGAGGATGCTGAATTGGGAGAAGGAAAAAGGGGGTTTGGCCCCCCTTTCCTTCCTTTCTTCCCCCTTCCCTTTCTTCTCCGGTGAAAAAAGGCAGGGGGCACCACTTGGGGAAACCTCAAGTAGGATTCGAATCCTACTTGGGGCGCCCCCGCTGCTCCCACCTCCCCCACCTCCCCCACCTATATATATGTTCTTCTAAAAAAACTATATATATGTGGGAGGGGGCGCCTAGCACACCCCAGACATTATCCTAGCCGTGTGCGGCTCCCCCTCCACCGTTTACTTCCCCGGTCATATTTTCGCAGTGCTTAGGCGAAGCCCTGCAGAGATCACTTCACTATCACTGTCCCCATGCTGTCATGCTGAGAGAACTCATCTACTACCTCGATGTCTTGCTGGATCAAGAAGGCGAGGGACGTCACTGAACTGAACGCCTGCAGAACTCGGAGGTGTCGTATGTTCGGTACTCGATCAATGGATCGCGAAGAAAGTTCGACTACATCAACCACGTTGTGAAACGCTTCCTCTTACGTTCTATGAGGGTACGTAGAAACACTCTCCCCTCATTGCTATGCATCTCCATGGATAGATCATTGCGTGTGCGTATAATTTTTTTGTTTTTTCATGAGACGATTCCCAACGGTGGCATCATGAGCCAGGTCTATGCATAGATGATATGCACGAGTAGAACACAAAGAGTTGTGGGCGGTGATAGTCATACTGCTTACCACCAACGTCTTATTTTGATCCGGCGGTATTGTGGGATGAAGCGGCCAGGACCAACCTTACATGTCCACATACATGAGACCAGTTCCACCGACAGACATGCAACTAGTTTTGCATAAAGGTGGATGGCGGGTATTTGTTTCTCCTACTTTAGTTGAATTGAATTTGTCTGCGGGCGGTCCTTGAAGAAGGTTAAAACAACAAACTTGACAAACCACCGTTGTGATTTTATGCGTAGGTAAGAACGGTTCTTGCTAGAAGCCCGTAGCAGCCATGTAAAACTTGCAACAAAAAAGTAGAGGACGTCTAACTTGTTTTTGCAGGGTATGTTGTGATGTGATATGGTCAAGACATGATGAGATATACATTATTGTATGAGATGATCATGTTTTGTAAGATATCTGGTAACCGACAGGAGCCGTATGGTTGTCTCTTTATTGTACGAAATGCATACGCCATGTAATTGCTTTACTTTATCGCTATGAGTTACCAATAGTTGTAGAAGCAACGGTTGGCGAGACGACCACGACGCTATGATGGAGATGAAAGAAATATGCCCTAGAGGCAATAATAAAGTTATTATTTATTTCCTTATTTCATGATAAATGTTTATTATTCATGCTAGAATTGTATTAACCAGAAACTTAGTACATGTGTGAATACATAGAAAAAACATAATGTCCCTAGTATGCCTCTACTTGACTAGCTCGTTAATCAAAGATGGTTATGTTTCCTAACCACAGACATGTGTTGTCATTTGATAAACGGGATCACATCATTAGGAGAATGATGTGATGGACATGACCCATCCGTTAGCTTAGCATTATGATCGTTACTGTTTCATTGCCACTGCTTTCTTCATGACTTGTACATGTTCCTCAGACTATGAGATTATGCAACTCCTGAATACCGGAGGAACACCTTGTGTGCTATCAAACGTCACAACGTAAATGGGTGATTATAAAGATGCTCTACAGGTGTCTCCGAAGGTGTTTGTTGGGTTGGCATAGATCAAGATTAGGATTTTGTCACTCCGTGTTTCGGAGAGGTATCTCTGGGATCTCTCGGTAATGCTCATCACTATAAGCCTTGCAAGCAATGTGACTAATGAGTTAGTTATGGGATGAAGCATTACAGAACTATGGACCCGAAGGTCTTAAGTAAACTACTCACACTTCATCGAAGAGGCTATGGTGTTGATGTAGAAGCCCTCCATGATCGATTCCCCCTCTGGTGGAGCGCCGGAAAAGGCCCCAAGATGGGATCTCACGGGTACAGAAGGTTGCGGCGGTGGAAATAGGGTTTCGTGTTGCTCTCGGATGTTTTCAGGGTATATGAGTATATATAGGCAAAAGAAGTCGGCCAGGGGAGCCATGAGGGGCCCACGAGGGTGGGGGCGCGCCTAACCCCCTGGGCGCGCTCTCCTCCCTCGTGGCCATTTCGTTCCTTCCTTGACGTCCACTCCAAGTCTCCTAGATTGCGTGTGTTCCAAAAACAACTCTCCCGAAGGTTTCATTCCGTTTGGACTCCGTTTGATATTCCTTTTCTGCGAAACACTGAAATAGGCAAAAAAACAGCAATTTGCACTGGGTCTCCGGTTAATAGGTTAGTCCAAAAAATAATATAGAAGTGTATAATAAACCCCATTAAACATGCAAAATAGATAATATAATAGCATGGAACAATCAAAAATTATAGATACGTTGGAGACGTATCAAGCATCCCCAAGCTTAATTCTTGCTCGTCCTCGAGTAGGTAAATGATAAAAACAGAATTTTTGATGTGGAATGCTACCTAGCATAATTCTCAATGTAATTTTCTTTATTGTGGCATGAATGTTCAGATCCAAAAGATTCAAGATAAAAGTTTAATATTGACATAAAAATAGTAATACTTCAAGCATGCTAACCAAGCAGTTTATGTCTTATCAAAATAGCATAGCCAAATAAAGCTTATCCCTACAAAATCATATAGTTTGGCCATGCTTCATTTTTGTCACACAAAAATGCTCCCATCATGCACAACCCTGGTTTCAACCAAGCAATTGGTTCATACTTTTTAATGCGCTTCAGCCTTTTCAACCCTCACGCAATACATGAGCGTAAGCCATGGACATAGCACTATGGGTGGAGTAGAGTATGATGATAGGGATTATGTGAGAAAACAAAAAGGAGAAAGTCTCACATTGACGCGGCTAATCAACGGGCTATGGAGATGCCTATCAATTGATGTCAATACGAGGAGTAGGGATTGCCATTCAACAGATGCACTAGAGCTATAAATGTATGAAAGCTCATAAAAAAGAAACTAGGTGGGTGTGCATCCAACTTGCCTGCTCACGAAGACCTAGGGCATTTTGAGGAAGCCCATCATTGGAATATACAAGCCAAGTTCTATAATGAAAAATTTCCACTAGTATATGAAAGTGACAAAATAAGAAACTCTCTATCATGAAGATCATGGTGCTATTTTGAAGCACAAGTGTGGAAAAAGGATAGTAACATTGTCCCTTCTCTCTTTTTCTCTCATTTTTTTTAATTTTTATTTGGGCTTCTTTGGCCTCTTTTTTTCATTTGGGCTTCTTTGGCCTCTTTTATTTTTATAAAGTTCGGAGACTCATCCCAACTTGTGAGGGAATTATTGCTTCCATCATCCTTTCCTCACATGGGACAATGCTCTAATAATGATGATCATCACACTTCTATTCATTTACAACTCAATGATTACAACTCGATACTAGAACAAAATATGACTCCATGTGAATGCCTGCGGCGGTGTACCAAGGTGGGCAATGAACCAAGAGTGACATGTATGAAAAAATATAGATGGTGGCTGATACGTCTCCATCGTATCTACTTTTCCAAACACTTTTGCCCTTGTTTTGGACTCTAACTTGCATGATTTGAATGGAACTAACCCGGACTGACGTTTTTTTCAGCAGAATTGCCATGGTGTTATTTTTGTGCAAAAATAAAAGTTCTCGGAATGACCTAAAACTTCACGGAGAATATTTTTGGAATTAATAAAAAATACTGGCGAAAGAATCAAGACCAGGGGGCTCACACCCTGTCCACGAGGGTGGGGGGCGCGCCCTACCCCCTGGGCGTGCCCCCTGTCTCGTGGGCCCCCTGAGGCTCCACCGACCTCAACTCCAACTCTATATATTCATGTTCGGAGAGAAAAAAATTGATGAGAAGGATTCATCGCATTTTACGATACAGAGCCGCTGCCAAGCCCTAATCTCTCTCGGGAGGGCTGATCTGGAGTCTGTTCGGGGCTCCTGAGAGGGGAATCCGTCGCCGTCGTCATCATCAACCATCCTCCATCACCAATTTCATGATGCTCACCGCCGTGCGTGAGTAATTCCATCATAGGCTTGCTGGACGGTGATGGGTTGGATGAGATTTACCATGTAATCGAGTTAGTTTTGTTAGGGTTTGATCCCCAGTATCTATTATGTTCTGAGATTGATGTTGCTATGACTTTGCTATGCTTAATGCTTGTCACTAGGGCCCGAGTGCCATGATTTCAGATCTGAACCTATTATGTTTTCATGAATATATGTGAGTTCTTGATCCTATCTTGCAAGTCGTCACCTACTATGTGTTATGATCTGGCAACCCCGAAGTGACAATAATCGGGACCACTCCCGGCGATGACCGTAGTTTGAGGAGTTCATGTATTCACTAAGTGTTAATGCTTTGGTCTGGTACTCTATTAAAAGGAGGCCTTTATATCCCTTAGTTTCCAATAGGACCCCGCTGCCACGGGAGGGTAGGACAAAAGATGTCATGCAAGTCTTTTCCATAAACACGTATGACTATATTCGGAATACATGCCTACATTACACTGATGAACTGGAGCTAGTTCTATGTCACCCTATGTTATAACTATTGCATGAGGAATCACATCCGACATAATTATCCATCACTGATCCAATGCCTACGAGCTTTTCACATATTGATCTTTGCTTAGTTACTTTACGATTGCCACTATTACAATTACTACAAAACTGCTACTGTTCCTTTTGCCACTGTTACCGTTACTTCCATACTACTTTGCTACTAAATACTTTGCTGCAGATATTAAGTTATCCAGGTGTGGTTGAATTGACAACTCAACTGCTAATACTTGAGAATATTCTTTGGCTCCCCTTGTGTCGAATCAATAAATTTGGGTTGAATACTCTACCCTCGAAAACTGTTGCGATCCCATATACTTGTGGGTTATCAAGACTATTTTCTGGCGCTATTGCTGGGGAGCATAGCTATATTCTTTGAGTCACTTGGGATTTATATCTGCTGATCACTATGAGGAACTTGAAAGACAAAAGAACTAAGATTTTTCCCTCAACTATGAGGGGAGGTAAGGAACTGCCATCTAGCTTTGCACTTGATTCACCTTCTGTTTTGAGTAAGCTTGCGACACCTAAACCTGCTTCTGCTATTAATTCTGATATGTCACATGTTACTGATGATGCCACTTCTGCTATGCATGATACTTATGATGAAACTACTTCTATGCTTGATACTACTATGCCATTAGGTGAATTTCTTGATGAACAACTTGTTAGGGCTAGAGAGAATGAAATTATTGAAACTGATAATATTGATGAAAGTGATGATGAAGATTCCCCCCTAGATATGAATTGCCTATTGTGCTTGAGGGTTACGTTATGGATGAAGAAACCGCTAGAGACTTTCTTGCTTGCAATGATAGATCTGATCTTAAGAAATTGTTAGCTAAACTGAAAGAAAAGTCTCTGAATGCTAGAATGAAAAATGACCCTTCTTTTGCTACTTCACGTATCTTTATTACTGATAAGGATTATGATTTCTTTGTCAATCCTGAGATAATTAATTTGGTTGAATCTAATCCTTTTTATGGCTATGAATCTGAAACTGTTGTGGCACATCTTATTCACTAATGATGAGAAAACTCGTTACTACTATATCCTCAAGTTATTTCCATTCTCATTAAAGGGTGATGCTAAAACATTGTTTAATTCTCTTGATCCTGGTTGTGTACGTAGTCCCCAAGATATGATTTATTACTTCTCTGCTAAATATTTCCCCGCTCATAAGAAACAAGCTGCCTTAAGGGAAATATATATTTTTTTGCAAATTGAAGAAGAGAGTCTCCCACAAGCTTGGGGGAGGCTTCTCTGATTACTTAATGCTTTGCCTGATCATCCTCTCAAGAAAAATGAAATACTTGATATCTTTTATAATGGACTAACCAATCCTTCTAGAGACCACCTGTATAGTTGTGTTGGTTGTGTTTTCAGGGAAAGAACTGTTGATCAAGCTGAATTCTTATTGAATAATATGTTGACTAATGAAAACAATTGGACACTTCCTGAACCAACTCCTAAGACAACTCCGAAGAAAAGGGGTATTCTATTTCTCAGTCCTGAAGATATGCAAGAGGCAAAGAAATCTATGAAAGAAAAGGGTATTAAAGCTGAAGATGTTAAGAATTTACCACCTATTGAAGAAATACATGGTCTTGATAACCCGACATAGGTAGTAAAGGTAAATTCTCTCTATAGATTTGATGAAGGTGATATTCCTCGTTATAAGTCTGCTAGTCAATTCTTGGATGAGTTTGATAATTTTATTATTAAATAAGAAAACTTCAATGCTTATGTTGGTACAATTGAAATGTAATACTTATAGATTGAACACTTGAGTGATTATATGTATAAAGTTAAAGGTGAACTAAAACTTATTAGTAAACATGCTTCTAGTGAACCTGTTGTTAACACACCTGAGAATCCTAATGATATTTCTATTTCTGATGCTGAAACACAATCTGGTAATGAACATGAACCCAGTGATGATGTTAATGATGATGTTCATGTTGATGCTCAACCTAGCAATAATAATGATGTAGAGGTTGAACCTGTTGTTGATCTTGATAACCCACAATCAAAGAATCAATGTTATGATAAGAGAGACTTCGTTGCTAGGAAGCACAGTAAAGAAAGAGAACCATGGGTTCAGAAACCCATGTCTTTTCCTCCTAACCCATCCAAGAAAAAGGATGATGAGGATTTTGAGCGCTTTGCTGAAATGATTAGACCTATCTTTTTGCGTATGCGTTTTACTGATATGCTTAAAACGAATCCTTATGCTAAGTACATGAAAGATATTGTTACAAATAAAAGAAAGATACCGAAAGCTGAAATTTCCACCATGCTTGCTAATTATACTTTCAAGGGTGGAATACCTAAGAAACTAGGAGATCCAGGAGTACCAACTATACCATGCTCCATTAAAAGAAACTATGTTAAAACTGCTTTATGTGATCTTGGAGCCGGTGTTAGTGTTATGCTCTCTCTTTATATCGTAGACTTGAACTGAATAAGTTGACACCTACTGAAATATCTTTGCAAATGGCCGATAAATCAACCGCTATACCTGTCGGTACTTGTGAGGATGTGCCTGTCGTGGTTGCAAACGTTACTATCTTAACGTACTTTGTTATTCTTGATATTCCCGAGGATGATAGTATGTCGATTATACTTGGTAGACCCTTTTTGAATACTACAGGGGCTGTTATTGATTGCAACAAAGGCAATGTCACTTTTCATGTTAATGGTAATGAGCATACGGTACACTTTCCGAGGAAACAACCTCAAGTTCACAGTATCAATTCTATTGAAAAAAATCCAACTATTACTATTGGAGGTTTTGAATTTCCTCTTCCTACTGTCAAGAAGAAATATGATATTCTTATTATTGGGGATGTACATATTCCTGTTGAGGTAACCTAGTGCTATTCGAAAATTCTCCGGTTTCATGCGATTCGGAATGAGTTTGTTAACAAGACTTGATCAACCTTGTTAGTGGATTCCTTTTGATGAGCATGAGATGGATGAAGTTAGAAAGCACAATTCTCTGTACCCTCCTTTTACTTTCTATTTTTTAGATTAATAAAGCAAAAATAGTATTTTCTGTCTGTTTTCTGAATTATCCTTGCAATAAAAAGTACCCCGAAAATAAAAGTCCTCCAAATGTCCTGAAAATGAAATATGATTTTTTCTAGAATATTTAAGAATTATTGGCACTGAGAACACACCAGAGGGAGCCAACACCTGGCCACGAGGGTCCAGGGCGCGCCCTACCCCACTGGGCACGCCCCCCTGCCTCGTGGGCCCATGGTGGCCCCACTCTAGTTATTCCTACACCCACACACTTCTTGTTCCTCCCAAAAAAATCACCAACCAACTCAAGCACAAGTTCCAGCTCATCTTGCTGCCATTTTGATCTCCTTGCTCAAAGCTCCATTCACGAAACTGTTTTGGGGGATTGTTGTTCAGTATGTGAATCCTCCAATGGTCCAATTAGTTTTTGTTCTAGTGCTTTATTCATTGCAAATTTTTTCTGCTAAGGTGACCCTGTTCTTGAGCTTGCATGTCAAATTTATATGATCCCAAGTAGTTCTAATGCATGACATAGTTTCTAGGCACTTGTGGGGGTAGTTGCTATCAATTTTGTTGAGTTTGGTTCAGTTTTATTTTGAGTTACTAAAAATTTCAGAAATTTTCAGAAAATGATGAAGAGATTTTTGAGGGGCTCTTCGAGCCGGAGCTCGAAGGATAAGCAAAGTGAAGAGGATAAAAATCCCAAATATAATCTCCCTCGCACCGCGGAAGTTCGGCCGTGTGAATGGCCTTGTTATGAGTTCTTGAGAGCAGCTGAGATTCATGCTGATTTTTATTATTTGGCTGAGAATGCAGGCCTCACTGACTTCCTCCATGACCAACTCGATCAGTAACTCCTACACTAACATTTTTGTGCAAATTTTTCACTTTCATGCTAAGAAATCACCACCTTCAGTGGAGTTTCATTTATATGATGAGGTTAAGGAGATGTCACTATATGATTTTTGTGGGGTTTGCAAGATAACCTTTGTAGGCAGCATAGAGGAACCACGTCGTAGTGATGTGGATGGATTTATTGATATGATCGCTGTAGGGGGGACGAGCAAGGTTTCCGATGCAAGAATTACTAGCATACACCTTCCTGTTCTACGTTACTTTGCAATATTTGCTAGTAGATATTTAATTGGTCGCAGGAACAGTGGAAATCTTAGTGCCCCTGATATTGTTATTTTGCGCCATGCTTTGTTTCGTGATACAACTTTCAGTTTAGGCGATGTTATTGCTAAGCGATTAAGTTTGAACCGTACAAAAGGCCCCATCTTTGGAGGCATCTTTGCTTCACACCTTGCTAAACACTTTATCATACCTATTAGGCATTATGAGAAAGAGGAAAAGTTGTTGCCCCCTTTTTTCTAAATTATAAGAGTATGGTAGCACATGAATTTATTGTTAAAAATAAGAAGACGATGCTTAAGTATAAGCTGATATTTAATAAGACTCACCGTGAGACTATTATCTTGCATGCACCCTCTTTGTTTAACTTACTTCCAGGCACGTACCTCATCTTGCCCGAGGCCATCTACGCATACTGCAGGCTGACACAAGCTCCATAGCTTGAGCCGGAACCACCACTTGACCCTTATCGACAGTCCGTTTATCAGTGGGATCCGGTGAAGATCGCCAACCAGTGGCACCCAGATGACACTCCTCCACATACCGGAGAAGGCAGCTTTGATCCGTGGGATTAGACCAAATTAGGCCAAAAGCCTAAGCTTGGGGGAGTACGTATTTCTCATCGACATTATATTCATGTTCATGCACTCATTCTAGTTGTCGGTGCTCATACTTTTTCGTTGTACCATCCATGCTAGTTTATTTTCTTTTCTAAGCCTTCTTCTTGTGTGTTTGAAAAAACCTTAAGAAAAACCAAAAAAATTAGTTGTAGCTTTTAGCTAGTTTACTTTCCATGCCTGTAGTAGTAATTAAAAGAAAACTCAAAAAGATTTCTCGTTCTTCTTTTGCTTGTTGGGAGCTTTCCCGTGTAAATAGTTTTATTTCTTTTCTTTCCTTTGGGGGTCGAGAGGAGAAGACCATGATGAAAATGTTGAGTGGCTCTTATATGCATTATTACTGATTTAACCAAGAGCCCATATTACCTTGTCTTCTCCCTTGAATTGAATGCTTGTAGATTCCAACTTAGTCCAATGCACGTGCATTATTATTATTTTACACATCGTTCGGTCGTGCAAGTGAAAGGCAATAATGATGATATATGATGGACTGATTGAGATGAGAGAAGCTGGTATGAACTTGACCTATCTTGTTTTTGTAAATATGATTAGTTCATTGTTCCTGATTCAGCCTATTATGAATAAACATGTTTGCAATGACAATTAGAGATTATAGTTGCTTATGCCATGCTTAATTAGGTAGGAGTTTATAATGGTTTACCTTGCGTGCCAACATGCTATTAAAATGGTTGTGATGTGGTATGATAGGGTGGTATCTTCCTTTGAATGATTCCAGTGACTTGACTTGGCACATGTTCATGCATGTAGTTGAAACAAAATCAACATAGACTCCACGATATTTATGTTCATGGTGGATTATATCCTACTCATGCTTGCACTCAGTGTCTATTTATTTTAATGCATGTTCATGACTGTTGTCGCTCTCTAGTTGGTCGCTTCCCAGTCTCTTTCTAGTCTTCACTTGTACTAAGCAGGAATACTGCTTGTGCATCCACTTCCATAAACCCCAAAGTTATTCCATATGAGTCCACCATACCTTCCTATATGCGGTATCTACCTGCCGTTCCAAGTAAATTTGTATGTGCCAAACTCTAAACCTTCAAATGAAATTCTGTTTTGTATGCTCGAACAGCTCATGTATCAACTAGGGCTGTCTATATCTTCAATGCTAGGCGGGTTATTCTCAAGAGGAGTGGACTCCGCTCATCACTGACGAGAAAATGGCTGGACACCGGGATGCCCAGTCCCATGCTCAAATCAAATCAAAATAATTGCAAACAAAACTCCCCCAGGATTGTTGTTAGTTGGAGGCACCCGTTGTTCCGGGCAAGCCATGGATTGATGATTGTTGGTGGTGGGGGAGTATAAACTTTACCATTCTGTTTGGGAACCGCCTATAATGTGTGTAGCACGGAAGATATCGAGATCTCTTGGTTGTTATGTTGACAATGAAAGTATGCCGCTCAAATATTATTTATCTCTATTTCAAAATCGAGCTCTGGCACCTCTACAAATCCCTGCTTCCCTCTGCGAAGGGCCTATCTATTTACTTTTATGTTGAGTCATCATCCTCTTATTAAAAAGCACCAGTTGGGGAGCACCGCTGCCATTTGCATCCATTACTATTGATTTATATTGAGTATGACTGGATCTCTTTTACCATGAATTACAATGTCTAGTCAGTCCTTGATCTTCAGGGGTGCTCTGCATTTATGTTTTACGGTCTTAGAAAGGGCTAGCGAGATACCATCTTGTTATATTATGATTGTTTTGAGAAAGTGTTGTCATCAAATATTTATTATTATTGCTCGGTAGTTGATTATGCCATTGATATGAGTAAACATGAGACCTAAGTGTTATTGTGAATATGGTTAGTTCATAATCTTTGCTGAAAACTTGAATGCTGGCTTTACATATTTGCAACAACAAGAGCAAACAGAGTTTGTAAAAGTTTTTCTTTATCACTTTCAGTTTGTCAACTAAATTGCTTGAGGACAAGCAAAGGTTTAAGCTTGGGGGAGTAGATACGTCTCCATCGTATCTACTTTTGCAAACACTTTTGCCCTTGTTTTGGACTCTAACTTGCATGATTTGAATGGAACTAACCCGGACTGACGTTGTTTTCAGCAGAATTGCCATGGTGTTATTTTTGTGCAGAAATAAAAGTTCTCGGAATGACCTGAAACTTCACGGAGAATATTTTTGGAATTAATAAAAAATACTGGCGTAAGAATCAATACCAGGGGGTCCACACCCTGTCCATGAGGGTGGGGGGCGCGCCCCCTGTCTCGTGGGCCCCATGAGGCTCCACCAACCTCAACTCCAACTCTAAATATTCATGTTCAGGGAGAAAAAAATCGAGAGAATGATTCACCGTGTTTTACGATACGTAGCCGCCGCTAAGCCCGAATCTCTCTTGGGAGGGCTGATCTAGAGTCCATTCGGGGCTCCTGAGAGGGGAATCCATCACCGTCGTCATCGTCAATCATCCTCCATCACCAATTTCATGATGCTCGCCGCCATGCGTGAGTAATTCCATTGTAGGCTTGCTGGACGGTGATGGGTTGGATGAGATTTACCATGTAATTGAGTTAGTTTTGTTAGGGTTTGATCCCTAGTATCCATTATGTTCTGAGATTGATGTTGCTATGACTTTGCTATGCTTAATGCTTGTCACTAGGGCCCGAGTGCCATGATTTCAGATCTGAACCTATTATGTTTTCATGAATATATATGAGTTCTTGATCCTATCTTGCAAGTCAATAGTCACCTACTATGTGTTATGATCCGGCAACCTCGAAGTGACAATAATCGGGACCACTCCCGGTGAGGACCGTAGTTTGAGGAGTTCATGTATTCACTAAGTGTTAATGCTTTGGTCCGATACTCTATTAAAAGGAGGCCTTAATATCCCTTAGTTTCCAATAGGACCCCGCTGCCACAGGAGGGTAGGACAAAAGATGTCATGCAAGTTCTTTTCCATAAGCACGTATGACTATATTCAGAATACATGCCTACTTTACATTGATGAACTGGAGCTAGTCCTATGTTACCCTATGTTATAACTGTTGCATGAGGAATCGCATCCGACATAATTATCCATCACTGATCCAATGCCTACGAGCTTTTCACATATTGATCTTTGGTTAGTTACTTTACGGTTGCCACTGTTACAATTACTACAAAACTGCTACTGTTCCTTTTGCCACTATTACCGTTACTTCCATACTACTTTGCTACTAAATACTTTGCTGCAGATATTAAGTTATCCAGGTGTGGTTGAATTGACAACTCAACTGCTAATACTTGAGAATATTCTTTGGCTCCCCTTGTGTCGAATCAATAAATTTGGGTTGAACACTCTACCCTCGAAAACTGTTGCGATCCCCTCTACTTGTGGGTTATCAGTGACTTTGCCACAAATACAATGTTAACTACATGATCATGCAAGGCAATATGACAATGATGGAGCGTGTCATAATAAACGGAACGGTGGAAAGTTGCATGGCAATATATCTCGGATGGCTATTGAAATGCCATAATAGGTAGGTATGGTGGCTGTTTTGAGGAAGATATAAGGAGGTTTATATGTGTAGAGCGTATCTTATCACGGCGTTTGGATGCACCGGTGAAGTTTGCACCAACTCTCAAGGTGAGAAAGGGCAATGCACGGTACCGTAGAGGCTAGCAAATTGCGGAAGGGTAAGAGTGTGTATAATCCATGGACTCACATTAGTCATAAAGAACTCATATACTTATTGCAAAAGTTTATTAGCCCTCGAAGCAAAGTACTACTACGCATGCTCCTAGGGGAAGGGTTGGTAGGAGTTAACCATCGCGTGATACTGACCTCCACTCATAAGGAAGGCAATCAAAGAACACCCCATGCTTCAAATTTGTCACACAACGTTCACCATACGTGCATGCTACGGGACTTGCCAACTTTAATGCAAGTATTTCTCAATTTCATAATTACCCAACTAGCATGACTCTAACATTACCACCTTTATATCTCAAAACAATTATCAAGTATCAAATTTATCATAGTGTTTAATGCACTCCATGTGAAAGTTTTTATTTACCCAACTTGGATGCCCATCATATTAGGACTAATTTTATAACCAAAGAAAATTACCATGCTGTTCTAAAAGACTCTCAAAATAATTTAAGTGAAGCATGAGAGATCAATAATTTCTACAAAATAAAACCACCACCGTGCTCTAAAAAAGGTATAAGTGAAGCACTAGAGCAAAATTGTCTAGCTCAAAAGATATAAGTGAAGCACATAGAGTATTCTAATAAATTCTGAATCATGTGTATCTCTCCAAAAGGTGTGTACAGCAAGGAGGATTGTGATAAACTAAAAAGCAAAGACTCAAATCATACAAGACGTTCCAAGAAAAACATATATCATGTGGTGAATAAAAATATAGCATCAAGTAAAGTTACCGATGGACGAAGACGAAAGAGGGGATGCCTTCCGGGGCATCCCCAAGCTTAGGCTTTTGGTTGTCCTTGAATTTTACCTTGGGGTGCCTTGGGAATCTCCAAGCTTAGGCTCTTGACACTCCTTATTCCATAATCCATCAAATCTTTACCCAAAAACTTAAGAACTTCACAACACGAAACTCAACAGAAAATCTCATGAGCCCCGTTAGCGAAATAAAACAAACCACCACTTTAAGGTACTGTAATTAACTCATTCTTTATTTATATTGGTGTTATACATACTGTATTCCAACTTCTCTATGGTTCATACCCCCTGATACTAGCCATAGATTCATCAAAATAAGCAAACAACACACGAAAAACAGAATCTGTCAAAAACAGAATAGCCTGTAGCAATCTGTAACTCTTGGATACTTATGGAACCCCAAAATTTCTACAAAAATAGGAAGTCCTAGAAAATTTGTTTATTAATCTTTTGTAAAAAGAATCAATTGAAAATAACGTTTTTGTGATTTATGAAAAGTATTCTCGTGCGCCCAAAAGTTTCTGTTTTTCAGCAAGATCAAATTAACTATCACCCAAGAAGATCTTACAGGTTTTACTTGGCACAAACACTAATTAAAACTTAAAACCACATCTAACCAGAGGCTAGATTAATTATTTATTACTAAACAGGAACAAAAAGCAAAGAATGAAAGTAAAATTGGGTTGCCTCCCAACAAGCGTTATCGTTTAATGCCCCTAGCTAGGCATAAAAGTGAGAATAGATCTAAGTATTGCCATCTTTGGTATGCAATTCATAGGTGGCTCTCATAATAGATTCATAAGGTAATTTGATTTTCTTCTTAGGAAAGTGTTCCATGCCTTTCCTTAATGGAAATTGGAATCTAATATTTCCTTCTTCCATATCAATAATTGCACCAATCGTTCTGAGGAAAGGTCTACCAAGAATAATAGGACATGAAGGATTGCAATCTATATCAAGAACAATAAAATCCATAGGCACATAATTCCTATTGCAACAGTAAGAACATCATTAATCCTTCCCATAGGTTTCTTAATGGTGGAATCCGCAAGGTGCAAGTTTAAAGAGCAATCATCAAATTCACGGAAACCTAACACATCACACAAAGTTTTTGGAATCATGGAAACACTAGCACCTAAATCACACATAGCATAGCATTCATGATCTTTAGTTTTAATTTTAATAGTAGGTTCCCACTCATCATAAAGTTTTCTAGGGATAGAAACTTCTAATTCAAGTTTTTCTTCATAAGATTGCATTAAAGCATCAATGATATGTTTAGTAAAAGCTTTATTTTGACAATAAGCATGAGGAGAATTTAACACGAATTGCAACAAGGAAATACAATCTATTAAAGAACAATTGTCATATCCTTGAAATCCAAAATAGTGGGTTCATTGCTATGTAAAGTTTTGACCTCTTCAACCCCACTTTTACCAATTTTTGCATCAAGATCTAAAAACTCCGAATCATTGGGACGCCTTTTAGCTAAAGTTGACTCATCTCCAGTCCCATCTTTATCAAGATTCATATTGGAAAACAAAGATTTAATAGGAGACACATTGTAAGTGCATCTAGTGCCCCTTAGTGATTTTGGTGTATTGAAGACTTATAGGTTAAGGAACTAATGCGTTTGTGAGTATACACAGGTCTATAAGTCTATGAGGAGTTTGATATTTACAGAGGAAGTCGACCCGTAAAAATGAATATCTTCGACTGAAGATTTTGGTATTCCTAAAGACTTTCATGAAGACTTTGAAAGTAAAGAAATTGGTGTATCCGTGAAGACTTGATATTCATGCGAGGAATATGAAGCTTGAAGACTTTGGTTTTCATAGTTTTGTTTTTCTCTTTCTTGAGTCATAGGAAACACCGTACTGTTAAAGGGGGTCGAGGAAATACTAAGGAAAAATTTCCATGTGATGCTCAACTCAAAATCCTACACCTACCAAACCCTTCGAGTGAAGCCTTTGGAAATCTCATACAGTTCAGTCAATTTCTTCAGTGACAAAGATGAAGTTCTTCTGGTCGCTGAGGAATTTGTTCTGACTAAGGAGTTAGGAATTCGCCAGTGCGGATTGCCTACACAGTGAGAAACATGATAGCCCTGAGGAATTTGAGAGTCAAATTTCCGACCATTGCTGTGCTACGCGCCAACTATCCCAAAATATCTTATCCACCTAACAGTCATATTAGACAAGGGCATTTATGTCTTATCATGTCGGGCTGCTCCCTAGGCTATAAATAGCCGCCCCCTACAACCACTAGCTGGTTGGCTGCTCCGAGAGAAACTGACACTTGTCAATTGAGAGAAACCCATCCTCCGAGGACTTTGAGCGAAAATCATCGAGTGAGGAAAAACTCAAACCCAAACACCTACAAACCCTAAAGTGATTGAGCATCACTGAAGAGATTGATCTTGCGTGGATCCGACGCTTGTTACCTTTGAAGACTGTGCTTTTTCCAGACGGTTAGGCGTCATGGTCTAGAGAATCCAAGAGGAATTGTGGATCGCTGAGTGACCGAGTCTATGAAGGTTTGGAAGTCGCCAGAAGACTTACCACGAGTGATTGGACGAGGTCTGTGTGACCTTAGTTCAAGGAGAATACGGTGAGGACTTGGTGTCCTGAGCTGCGTGCTCAGCGACTGGGTGTCCAGGACGGTGTGTCCTTGAGTTTAAATACTCAGCCACTCCAACCAAACGTACAACTAAGACAACAGTTGGAACTGGTCTACCAAATCATTGTCTTCACCAACCTTACTGGTTTTATTTCCTCAACTCTTTCATTTCCTCATTATTGTGTTGAGTGATTGTTCATATCTATGTTTGAAGACTTTGACTGAAGACCTTCTCAATTTCCTCAGTTCAATTTCTTCAGTCTGTTTGTCTTCATCTTGAGTTATCATGTGTTTACGCTTCCTGTACTCTGTGCTTGTCTTCATTTCATCATGATGACTATGTCTGTATCCTGTTATGCTTACTTCTGAGTACTTATTCTGCTGCTAGTAGTTCTTTGCTAAGGAATTTCCCCACCGGCAAATTCCTCAGTGAAGAATTCATAAAAATCGCCTATTCACCCCCTCTAGTCGATATAACACACTTTCAATTGGTATCAGAGCAAGGTACTCCCTTGTTCTGTGTGATTTTGGTTTAACCACCTGGAGTTCTAGTTATGTCGACTGCAGGATTGAGGAACGTTTCCTGCCCCATCTTTGACGGTCATGAGTATCCTCGGTGGAAGGCCATGATGAAGAAGCGACTCATGGCTATGGACAATGAACTATGGACCGTCACCAAGATCGGTCTTACCGATCTATGCAAGATGGCTGAAGCTGATGACATTCGCAAGTACACTCTCCTCAACCTCACAGCAAAGGATGTCATCTGCACAAGTCTGTCCTGAAATCAATTTAGGAACGTCATGCATCTCAATCACGCGAAGCTAATCTAGGACCGTCTCTCTGAGGTCTATGATGGACATCTAAATCGTCATGATCCTTGGCTTGATGATTACAAGGAATCTCTCAAAGAGATGACATTCGAACTAGAATCATCATCGTCCAACCCCTGCCTTATGGCAAAAAGTGCTAAGGTAAACGAATGCTACCTATCCGAGTCCAGTGATGATGAATCTGGCGATGAATTTGGACCTAGCTATGATAAACTTGCTTCCCTTGCCACAAAACAACAAAGAGCTTTGGAAAAAGTTCATTACATGCTAAATAAGAGCGATGATATGTTGGGTGAAGAAATGGATCAGTCAAAAGCCTTGGCTGAAAGTCTTCAGGGACTCCATTCCAAGTTTGACGATCTTCAAGGTCATCATAATGCTCTCTTATTTGATCACGAGAAACTTTCTCTTGAACTTCTTCAAAGAAAGCAAGATCTTGAGAATCTAAGAGTGAGTTATGAAGATCTTAAGAAGGATCACGATTCATTACTTGCTCAACAAATCAACGCTTCTCAGGAAGAATTTGTTCCTCCATGCTTAAAGTGCATTGAACGTGAATCTGCTAATTCTTCACCTGAATGTTCAAATACTTCAACTGTTACAAATTCTTCACCTGCCTCTGCTATCACTAATTCCTCATCTGAGGACATTGCTAGTATCACTGACGATGCAGGGCTGAAGGAATTGTACACGACAGGCATGTACAAAAGCCTCAAAGGGCATCAAATTCTTTGTGATGTGCTCAAAAAGCAGATCCTCAACAGGAACCCTAGGAAAGAGGGTATTGCCTTTGAGAGGAAACTCAATGCTGATGGAACATATTGGAAGCCTGAGCAGTACCCCAAAACCTCATGGGTTGCTGCAAAGGGACCTCTAGTTGATCCATCTAACTTATCTGGCTTTACATGTGAATCTCCTCATTCTTCTGATGAGTCATTTGACTCCAACTATAAACTGTTCAAAATCAGAATGGTGAAGTATTTGCTAGATATGTTGGCACTAACTGCAGGAACAGTTCCCCTATGTAGAAAATCTGGGTTCCCAAAAGTTATGTTGAAAGTCTTCAGGTGAATGTCCTCATGACACCACCAGTGAAGAACAGGAACCCCAGATCCAATTCATCATATGGACCTAATTCTTCACATGGATCAAATTCCTCAAATGGATCAAAGTCCTCATATGAACATCATCGTGCTAACCCTTATGTTTCACAGGGTAGAGCTAAGGGCTATGAATATGCGCATTATTCTTCAAATCATTATGTTCATAAGTCCTTGAAGAATTTCTCTGCTTATTCATATGCTTACCCTAACCCCTCTTATGTGAAACGCAATGGATTGGCTTCTATGCCACCATTCTCATATGGTGCTTGCAGAGTGATGAACTCTTTGACACCCCTTCAGATGTGGGTGGTGAAGAAAAAGAACTAATTTCTTCTGTAGGGTCAGGTCTCCAAACGTGCTTTAACGTCTGATGAATTTGCTGGGGGCCTGACAAAAATGCCTGAAAGGACGCAGGCGAATCATGATGAAATGAACTTTCATTTCACACGTCCTCACACTGCTTATCTGTGCTATTGCTTGATGAAATTGAATTAATGAATTTGATGTCATATTCTTTGATGAAGTATATGAGTTCGTAGGATGCACTAATTCATCTGCAGGATGATCAGCCCAAAGCAAACGAGTGGGTTCTCGATAGTGGATGTACAAATCACATGACTGGTGACAAGAATCTATTGATGGATGCTCCCTTAACACCGTCACATCTGAAGCACAACATCTTCGCTGACAAAGGCAAAAGTCAGGTATTGGGTCTAGGTAAGGTTGCGATCTCAAAGTATCGACACATGGACAAAGTCATGCTTGTCGAGTCCTTAGGATACAACCTCATGTCTGTCTCAATGCTTTGTGATCTTGATATGGTTGTTGCCTTTGGCAAGTATCGTTGTGTTGTGATCATGGAAGCTGACCATTCCAAAGTCTTCGAAGGCTTTAGGAGAGGAGATCTGTATATTTTTGATTTCTCTACAGGACCACAACCAGCCGTGTGCTTACTGGCAAAAGCTTCAAAAGGCTGGCTATGGCATCGACGACTTGGTCATGCTGGCATGATGAATCTGAACACGCTTGCAAAGAAGAAGCATGTCATTGGCATTGAAAATGTCAAATTCCTCAAGGATCACGGAGCTTGGGAAGCTGGAAAGATGACAAAGGCCAAGCATCCAGCGAAGACTATCATGACCACTACTCGTCCATTTGAATTGCTTCACATGGATCTCTTTGGTCCTAATCATTATTCTGCCGTTTCAAATGATGCACCCCTATATGGCTTTTTTATTGTTGATGACTATTCTCGTTACACATGGGTACACATTGTTACTTACAAACATGAAGTGCAGGAAATCTTCAAACGATTTTCCTCGAGGGCTTCAACCAACTTTGGTGTGAAGATCAAGCACATCAGAACTGACAATGGGACTGAGTTCAAGAATTCCGGTCTTGATGGCTATCTTGATGAACTTGGTATTACTCATGAGTTATCTGCTCCTTATACTCCTCAGCAAAATGGCATCATGGAGCGCAAGAACAGAACCCTCGCTGAAATGGCTCACACTATGCTTGATGAATACAAAACGCCTCGTCGTTTTTGGATTGATGCAATTGATACTACGTGCCACATCATCAATCGGGTATATCTTCACAAATTCTTCAAGAAGACTTCCTATGAACTCCTCACTGACAAGAAACCCAATGTGAGTTATTTCAAAGTCTTCGGTGCTAAATGTTGGATTAGAGATCCTCATCACAATGCTAAATTTGCACCGAAAGCTCATGAAGGTTTTATGCTTGGTTACGGAAAGGACTCGCACACCTACAGAGTCTTCAACAACGTTCTTCACAAGGTTGTTGAAACTGTAGATGTGCGGTTCAATGAAACTAATGGCTCGCAAAAAGAGCACCTACCTTCTGTAATAGATGAACCAGCACCTGAGGATTCTGTCAAGTTCAAGGCTACTAAGGATGTTATTCCTACCGAAGAATCTACTGAAGAATTCATTCCAGAACATGTAGAAAATCGAGCTGGTGCACCTGATGAAAATGCTGATCAAATTCCTCAACTACAACCAGCTCATCCTCGCATTGCAAAAGAAGTGCAACTTGAAAATATCATCGATGACATTCGAGCGCCAGGTCCTCTCACACGCTCAAAAGCTTCACATTTATCTAACTTTTGTGGGCACTATGCTTTTGTCTCTATTACAGAGCCCACTAAGGTAGATGAAGCATTTCTGGAGCCTGAGTGGATTCAGGCCATGCAAGAAGAATTACATCAGTTCGAGCTCAACAATGTCTAGGAACTAGTCAAACGTCCAGATCCTCGCAAGCATAATATCATCGGCACAAAGTGGATCTACCGCAACAAGCAAGATGAAAATGGCCTTGTGGTGAGGAATAAGGCACGACTTGTAGCTCAAGGCTACACACAGGTTGAAGGAATTGATTTCGATGAAACTTTTGCACCTGTTGCTAGACTTGAGGCTATTCGCATATTACTTGCTTATGCTAACCATCATAATATTATCTTACAACAAATGGATGTGAAAAGTGCATTCCTCAATGGTAAGCTTGAGGAAGAAGTATATGTTGCTCAACCCCCAGGTTTTGAAGATCCAAAGAATCCTGACAAAGTCTTCAGACTCAACAAGGCCCTGTATGGCCTCAAGCAGGCCCCTCGGGCGTGGTATGACACTTTGAAGGAATTCTTCATGAAGAATTGCTTCACACCCGGTTCACTCGACCCTACTCTTTTCACTAAATCTTATGATGGTGAACTGTTTGTGTGCCAAATATATGTTGATGATATTATCTTTGGCTGTACTGACCAATGTTATAGTGATGAATTTGCCTATATGATGAGTGAAGAATATCAAATGTCTATGATGGGAGAGTTGAAATTCTTCTTAGGTCTTCAAATTCATCAACAGCACAATGGCATATTCATATCTCAGGAGAAATACCTCAAGGAAGTTCTGAGGAAATTTGGCATGCAAGATTGCAAAGGCGTCAAAATTCCTATGCCCACAAATGGCCATCTATGCACTGATGAAAATGGTATTGACTTCGATCACAAGGTATACCACTCCATGATTGGTTTGTTATTGTACTTATGTGCATCTAGGCCAGATATAATGCTTAGTGTTTGCATGTGTGCCCGATTTCAAGCTGCACCGAAGGAATCACACCATAAGGCTGTGAAGCATATTCTTTGATATCTAGCTCACACACCAACACTAGGATTATGGTACCCCAAGGGCTCTACTTTTGATCTCATTGGATGTTCTGACTCTGACTATGCTGGTGATCGTGTGGACCGCAAGTCAACATCAGGTACTTGTCATTTCCTCAGATGATCTTTGGTCTGTTGGTCCTCGAAGAAACAGAACTGCGTGTCACTGTCTACTGCAGAGGCTGAGTACATTGCTGCTGGTTCTTGCTGTGCTCAACTGCTATGGATGAAGCAAACCCTCAAGGACTACGGCATCAATGTGAAGAATGTGCCTCTCCTCTGTGACAATGAGAGTGCCATCAAGATTGCTCACAACCCAGTTCAGCACTCGAAGACAAAGCACATTCAGATTCATCATCATTTTCTTCGTGATCATGTGTTGAAGGGCGACATCTCCATCGAGCACGTGAAGACTGAAGAACAGCTAGCGATATCTTCACAAAGCCCTTGGATGAGAAGAGATTTAGCAAGTTGCGGTGTGAGCTAAATATCTTAGAATCTTCGAATGTTCTATGAAAAGGACACACATCCTGACACTTATGCAAAATTGATGACTTAGATGTGCAACACATGAAGAAACGTTTTTCTTCAATCAATGAAGAATAACACTCTAAGTGTGAAGAAATTAATGAAGAATTTGATTCTCAGAACCCTATGACAATTGTACGCGGTGTCTGAAATCATCATTCTTATACGGTGGGTCACGCCACCACCAAAGTTGAAAATTTTCATTTTTGAAATTCCTCGGTTTTTGAAATTCTTCAGTTTTTCAAATTCTTCAACTTTGCAAAATTTTCACTGTTTTCGTCGTTTTTCTTCATTGGCTATATATATATATATATATATATATATATATATATATATATATATATATATATGAGTTTATGTCCTATACAACATTCACTTATGGCTATTTCTTCAAGTTGCATTTTCTGCTAAGTGAATGTGATCGGACCCTTTCCCCTCTATGCTATACTCAACCCAATCTATTCACAAATTCTTCATGTGCATTCTATTTGAAACTCGTTCAAAATCTTCACTGTGTCCTTGTCAGCTGAAGAATTTGCGAACGGAACTTAAACTTATCTTATCCAAATTTTACGGTTTTACCGCTCAAACCGTTCCGTATCCCACGATAGACTTATCTATTCACCCACGATCTAACACGATCTCCACTTCTCAGTACGTGGGTGACACATGTCAAGCGAATGAGAAGGGTCAGGGGCACGTTCATCCTAAATCTTCGGGCGAACAGTTTTTTACTGCGACTATAAATACCCCCTCTCCCCTTCCTCACTTCCTTTACTCCGCTCGACCGCTCTCTCTCTCTCGCTCGAGCTTCTCAAACCCTAGTGCCGCCGCTACTCCATCGTCGCCGGTGAGGAAGAGCTTCACTGCCTCGACCTCGTCGCCGTCGTACTCGCGCCGACCGCGGAAATCTTCACTCCGCCGCCGCCGTAGCTGTCTTCCTCCGCCAAGTTAGGGCGTGGAAGATCTACACCGACGAACTTCACTGTTCTACTTCTCAGTTCGTCGTGTTCTTCATCCAGGGTAATTAAAAGTTACTTTTACTGCCCTCTTTTGATTCGAAATTTCACAACAAAATCTTCAAAGGTGTTTTATTCTTCAAATCCTCACACACAAAACACCTCACTAGTCATCTGTTCTTGATTCGTTTCTCTAAGCATCATTTTTCTTCAAGATTCCTCAATTGTGTGGATCTTCGATCTATACAACTCTGGAACCTAAGACAAAGAACGCTTAGTGAAATTCTTCAAGGCTCATCTGGTCAAATTCCTCAAACTTGTTCTTTTTGAAAAACCTTCTGAGAACGCATATGACCTCTCCAAATTCCTCGCAACTATACTCTGTTCACAGGTACTCATGTCCGCTGCTGAATCACTAGGTTCTCATCAACTTAACTCATTTGCAGTGTTCCTTGAAGAAAAATTGCATACTTCTTCAGAAAATTCGATTGTTCAAATTCCTCATCTGAAGAATATGGCTGATGGTAAGAAGCCGCAGAAAGGAGGAAAGAAGCCTGAGGTCATGACTGCTTTTGAAATCCCTGAGGACCTCTATGCTGACTATTGCACACCTGATGAGGCCGGTTCGGAAAAGAAAGCAAGACTCAGTGCAAGGTGCGCATACAGAGGATTGAACGGAGATGGGCAAGAGAATGGAGGGAGTACAGATATGTGACTCCGAAGTACATGAAGAAATTCGCACTGAATCCTCCATGCCCAAGAGCTCCATTGGCACCTGGCTAAGAAGCTGACCCCACCAGCATCAAGCATGGTGAGGATTTTCCTAAAGAATGGGCCAAACGCCAAGCTAAGTTGGCGAGACAAGCCAAAGAAGTAGTGACGAAATTCAATGAAGACTCTGCTGCTGCTGCTGCCACTGAGGCCTCTGTCAAGCCTAGAAAATCTATGGCAAAGAAGCCCGCTCACAAGCCAAGTGCTTCACCAACTATGCCCTCACGGACAAGTTCCTCAACAATGCCCTCAAGGCCAGAATCTTCAAAGCCCTCACGGCCAGAATCTTCAAAGCCCTCACGGCCAGTCCCTCATGCTGCTCCTGCTCCTCCAAAATCCTCAGCTCCTCCTCCAAAGTCCTCAGCTGCTCCGGCAAAGTCCTCAACACCTGTGCATCTGGCCACGTGCCAAAGGACTACAGGCATCTCTATTGCCTCTGGTGCCTCAGCAAGTTCATCAGCTGCACCAAAATCTTCATCAGGCCCCACTCTGCTGAAGACAAAGGCCACGGCTGGTCGAGGTCCTCGGCCAAGTCCGAAGAAGAAACAAGTTGCCTTCCAAGTGCCATATGACGATGAAGCTGATGATGATGAACTTGCATAAATCATTAGAGACCGACAAGAAAGGGCCGCTAGAGCCAAAGGCACAAATGTGCCACTGCTTTTGGATCCAAGGGCGATCCTTGATTACATTGATCTCTGGCACAAGGATCCAAATACTCCTATGCCTGATTGCAATTTGTCTCCTGGTCAAAGTCACATGCTGACCCATTTCATCACTGAAGAGAAATGGAAATTTGAGAAGGCCAGGCAGATCAAGAAGGCTCAGTTCAGAAAGGAGAAGTTCCTGAAGAAACACGTTGTTCATATGACAACTGATGAACTCCTAAAGATCCAAGCTGAAATCAAAGCCCTCAGCGATGATTTCAATGCTTACTATGCTGATTGGCAAGGAGCCAAAGTCAGGTTTGTGAAACTGACTGAGAAATTCACAAATGTTGCAGCCCCATCGCAACAAGAAATTCCTCAAGCTGAAGCTTCTGCTTAGCAAACTGAAGAACATGCCAGCACCGCTGATGACATTCAGGCTGCTGAAGAAAATGCTAGTTCCAGGGCTGATGACTCCATTCCAGCCGCTGAAGAAATTGTCAGGGCATCCACTAGTGGTGCGCCTGAAGAGACTGAAGAAGTCAGGGCAACTGCACCAGTTGCGCCTAAGGAAATTCAACCAGATTCCTCAGCTCCTCCAGCGCCTACACCAACTCCTATTCTTCCATCTGCATCAGATGTGAGGAAGACCAAGGCTGCAGAGCGAGCTGCAGTGAAGAAACGGAAAGCATCCAGTGCTTCAGAATCTTCAGCTCCAAAGAAGATGAAGCCTCTTACAAGCTCTATTGAAAATCCAATTGATGCTGTTCCGATTTCCACCATGCCATCAAAGGACCTTGTTCCTTTTGGTGAAGAATATGAGATCCCAAGCGGATCTAATGAAGAACCTCAATCTGCTGCTTCGTCAGAGTAGGTTGATGCAGAAATTGAAGTGGATACGATCCCTTCAACGAATGTTGCTGCCTCGCCAATGCCTCAGTTCACAGCTGAAGAGCCTGGCATTGAAGAAAATGAAGATGAAGACGTGGACATTGGCTGCACAACACCCATGATGAATGATGATTTTTGGGAAAGTCAGCACCCCAATTCTCCACTCTTCACGCCACTACAACAAATACCTCAGTCCCCTGCACCAACAGTTCAAATGGGCTCTGAAGAAACTCATCCCACCTCGTCTGTGCACGAAGAAATTCTAGCCACTAGTGCTGATGAAACTGCTGTTGCTGATCCTCTGAACACGCAGACTACAACTGAAGAGGAACCAGAAATTCCTCAGCCTGAAGAACCTGAGATTGTGATTCCTGAGGTTGTGATGCAACTCACTGACACTCCTCTGCCCAAGCCAAAGGATCCATTCTCAAAGAAGCAAAAGTTCAAGGCTGAAGATTTCTTCAGCGAGCATGTGTTCTTCACTGACTACAACCCCTATGACTCTGCTCGCATAAGGAAGAGGCGTTTCTGGACTGCTAGTCAAGCCAATTTCTATTCCTCAGTACTGTTCGACAAAGACAAAGTCTTCGATCATGAACATATTCCTCATGTGGACATGGAGTCTCTGCCGTGCTTCGAGCCAGTCCTCAGTGTTCTTCATGATGCTGGATTACTGAACTTCTGCACTGACATCTGTGACTGGAATGAAGAACTCATTCTTCAATTCTATGCAACGCTGCACATCACAGGAAACTCTGAAGATGTGAATTCATGGGTGCTGGACTGGATGTCTGAAAACACTCACTACAAGGCACCAACAACTGAATTGCTTCGTGCCCTCCCACTCAGTCCTCCCCTTGACGGTGCTCGTTGCGTCTATAGTGAACCTGAGCTTTCCAATCATTTCATGCAAGTGCTGATGAAGCCTTTGAAGCCAGGGCAGGCTCCTCGAACCAAATTCCTCGTCAAGGAATTACTATATGTGCCTCGGACTGTCTATCGCATTCTGACGAAGACAATGAGTCCTATCAAAGGCCACGACTCAAATGATGAAGAGGTCGTTGGCATCATGAAGAATATGCTTTTCAATATCATTCATGGCGTTCCCGTCAACTTCCATGATTTCTTCATGAGGACTCTGGCAAATATTGCTATGTCACCATTTGAGCTGAAGCCTTATGCACCATGGATTATGAGATTCATCAGGACACGGGCTTCACTAAACTACAAAGCTGACACTTTGAACCATGGCAGCTACTTGCCTCCGATTGAAGTCCTCAAACGGACATATTCCTCAGCTGATGACAAAGGCAAGGCATCTGCTATGATAGATGAAGGCATTCGTCCATTGGATGGTCAATTTCGCAAGGCTGCATCCTACACCACCAATGATGACTCTGCCACACATGATTCTGCCGCCAAGCAAAATCCTCAAGCCACAGCACCCAGGGTGATGACTGATCGTGAGTTACTCCTCAGTATTCATCAGAAGGTTGATCGCAATCACAAATGGGTCAAGCGTCAGTTTGGTTCAATTCTTCACAACATGACATCAACACACAATGCAGTGAAGAAAAACCAATACTACCTCCATGAAACCTTCAACCATACCTGGGCCGTTCTATCACATGTCTACAGCGCTGCAGATCTGAAGAATATGGGTCTCAAGGAAGAATTTGACTGGTCTGCACCTCCACCAAAGAAATTCAAGTAGGTCAAGGTTCCTTCCTTGGTGGCCAGCTCCTATTCTTCATCGCGCGACACTGATGAAAATGAAGATTTGGATGACGCTGCGGTAGGCCCTACTACGACAACCGACCCCGACGCTGGCGCTCCTCCATCAACTTGATATTCTTCAGGGGCGTTAGTCCTCAGTTTCGATCCTTTTGGTCATTCGATGACAAAGGGGGAGAAATTTGAGTTAGTCTTCAAGCGGGTCTATTATATGGGCATTTTTTTTGCTAAGTTACAACTCTCGTTCTTCTGAAACTTTATTGGATCGAGTTGTAATCTTAAAACCCGATGGTGCCCTGATACTTTTGATGCACTGTGCCATGATACCTTTGATGCACTATGCTTTGATACTCTTGATAAGTTATTCTACATGCTTGTTCCTCATTAATATCATTGCACGCATGCTGAATTTCATCAGGCACCATATTTCATCATGCATTTCAAATTCTTCATATTATATGTCAAATGCGTGTATGAATTACAAGATATAGGGGGAGATCTCCATGATTCAACTCTTCAAGTGTGCATTGCTTCAAAAGCAAATTCCTCACTATGCACATCTTCAGGGGGAGTTCTTCTATATCTTGCAATCAAATTCCTCAATATCAGTACTTACACTTCATATGTTTATCCCCGTTGAAAACTTAACCTATATTGTCATCAATCACCAAAAAGGGGGAGATTGTAAGTGCATCTAGTGCCCCTTAGTGATTTTGGTGTATTGAAGACTTATAGGTTAAGGGACTAATGTGTTTGTGAGTGTACACAGGTCTATAAGTCTATGAGGAGTTTGATATTTACAGAGAAAGTCGACCCCTAAAAATGAATATCTTCGACTGAAGATTTTGGTATTCCTGAAGACTTTCATGAAGACTTTGAAAGTGAAGAAATTGGTGTATCCGTGAAGACTTGATATTCATGCGAGGAATATGAAGCTTGAAGACTTTCGTTTTCATAGTTTTGTTTTTCTCTTTCTTGAGTCATAGGAAACACCGTACTGTTAAAGGGGGTCGAGGAAATACTAAGGAAAAATTTCCATGTGATGCTCAACTCAAAATCCTACACCTACCAAACCCTTCGAGTGAAGCCTTTGGAAATCTCATACAGTTCAGTCAATTTCTTCAGTGACAGAGACGAAGTTCTTCTGGTCGCTGAGGAATTTGTTCTGACTGAGGAGTTAGGAATTCGCCAGTGCGGATTGCCTACACAGTGAGGAACATGATAGCCCTGAGGAATTTGAGAGTCAAATTTCCGACCGTTGCTGTGCTGCGCGCCAGCTGTCCCAAAATATCTTATCCACCTAACGGTCATATCAGACAAGGGCATTTATGTCTTATCATGTCGGGCTGCTCCCTAGGCTATAAATAGCCGCCCCCTACAACCACTAGCTGGTTGGCTGCTCCGAGAGAAACTGACACTTGTCAATTGAGAGCAACCCATCCTCCGAGGACTTTGAGCGAAAATCATCGAGTGAGGAAAAACCCAAACCCAAACACCTACAAACCCCAAAGTGATTGAGCATCACTGAAGAGATTGATCCTGCGTGGATCCGAGCTTGTTACCTTTGAAGACTGTGCGTCTTCCAGACGGTTAGGCGTCATGGTCTAGAGCATCCAAGAGGAATTGTGGATCGCCGAGTGACCGAGTCTGTGAAGGTTTGGAAGTCGCCTGAAGACTTACCACGAGTGATTGGACGAGGTCTGTGTGACCTTAGTTCAAGGAGAATACGGTGAGGACTTGGTGTCCTGAGCTGCGTGCTCAGTGACTGGGTGTCCGGGACTGTGTGTCCTCGAGTTTAAATACTCAGCCGCTCCAACCAGACGTACAACTGAGACAGCAGTTGGAACTGGTCTACCAAATCATTGTCTTCACCAACCTTACTGGTTCTATTTCCTCAACTCTTTCATTTCCTTATTACTGTGTTGAGTGATTGTTCATATCTGTGTTTGAAGACTTTGACTGAAGACTTTCTCAATTTCCTCAGTTCAATTTCTTCAGTCTGTTTTTCTTCATCTTGAGTTATCATGTGTTTATGCTTCCTGTACTCTGTGCTTGTCTTCATTTCATCATGATGACTATGTTTGTATCCTGTTATGCTTACTTCTGAGTACTTATTCCGCTGCTAGTAGTTCTTCGCTAAGGAATTTCCTCACCGGCAAATTCCTCAGTGAAGAATTCATAAAAATCGCCTATTCAGCCCCCTCTAGTCGATATAATGCACTTTCACACATTAATCACTTTTAGATCTTCATCATTATTTCCTTCTAACCCTTCTAGTTTGGCGGCCATCTTATTAACTAAGGTGGCCTGCCTATCCGAAATTTGGGCTATTAAGTTTTCAAGACGAGCAAACTGAGATTTCAAACCATAAATTTCCTTAGACATATCATAGAGCTCTTTATTCATGTAATCCACAAAGCTTTTTTGTTCTTTAAGATTGTTTCTGAAGAAAATATTATGCTCAAATTGTAAAGTCATAAAGCTTCTAACGTTGTTTTCGATTTCTTCCAACCTTCTACGGTGAGTAATAATGTTTTTAGGCAGGGCAAACAGGCACACAAGAAGCAAGCGAAAAAGAGGCGAACGGGAAAAAGAGGGCGAATAAAACGGCAAGGGTGAAGTGGGGGATAGGAAAATGAGAGGCAAATGGCAAATAATGTAATGTGAGGGATAAGAGTTTGTGATGGGTACTTGGTTTGTCTTGACTTGTGTGTAGACTCCCCGGCAATGGCTCCAAAAATCCTTCTTGCTACCTCTTGAGCATGCGTTGGTTTTCCCTTGAAGAGGAAAGGGTGATGCAGCAAAGTAGCATAAGTATTTCCCTCAGTTTTTGAGAACCAAGGTATCAATCCAGTAGGAGGCTACATTCAAATCCCTAGTACCTACAACAACAACAACAACAACAAAGCCTTTAGTCCCAAACAAGTTGGGGTAGGCTAGAGGTGAAACCCATAAGATCTCGCAACCAACTCATGGCTCTGGCACATGGATAGCAAGCTTCCACGCACCCCTGTCCATAGCTAGCTCTTTGTCGATACTCCAATCTGTCAGGTCTCTCTTAACGGACTCCTCCCATGTCAAATTCGGTCGACCCCGCCCTCTCTTGACATTCTCCGCACGCTTTAGCCGTCCGCTATGCACTGGAGCTTCTGGAGGCCTTCGCTGAATATGCCCTAGTACCTGCACAAACAAATAAGAACCTTACAACCAACGCGATAAAGGGGTTGTCAATCCCTTCACGGCCACTTGCAAAAGTGAGATCTGATAGAGATAATAAGGTAAATATTTTTGGTATTTTTATGATATAGATTGAAAAGTAAAGATTGCAAGATAAAATAGATCGGGAACTTATATGATGGAAAATAGACCCGAGGGCCATATGTTTCACTAGTGGCTTGTCTCAATATAGCATAAGTATTACGGTGGGTGAACAAATTACTGTCGAGCAATTGATAGAAAAGTGCATAGTTATGAGAATATCTAGGCATGATCATGTATATAGGCATCACGTCCGCGACAAGTAGATCAAAACGATTCTGCATCTACTACTATTGCTCCACACATCGACCGCTATCCAGCATGCATCTAGAGTATTAAGTTCATAAGAACAGAGTAACGCATTAGGCAAGATGACATGATGTAGAGGGATAAACTCAAGCAATATGATATAAACCCCATCTTTTTATCCTCGATGGCAACAATACAATACGTGCCTTGCTGCCCCTACTGTCACTGGGAAAGGACACCGCAAGATTGAACCCAAAGCTAAGCACTTCTCCCATTGCAAGAAAGATCAATCTAGTAGGCCAAACCAAACTAATAATTCGAAGAGACTTGCAAAGATAACAAATCATACATAAAAGAATTCAGAGTAGATTCAAATATTGTTCATAGATAATCTTGATCATAAACCCACAATTCACCGGATCTCGACAAACACACCGCAAAAAGTATTATATCGAATAGATCCCCAAGAAGATCGAGGAGAACTTTGTATTGAGATCCAAAGAGAGAGAAGAAGACATCTAGCTAATAACTATGGACCCGAAGGTCTGAGGTAAACTACTCACACTTCATCGGAGAGGCTATGGTGTTGATGTAGAAGCCCTCAAGATGGGATCTCACGGGTATAGAAGGTTGCGGTGGTGGAAATAGGGTTTCGTGGTGCTCTTAGATGTTTTTAGGGTATATGAGTATATATAGGCAAAAGAAGTCGGTCAGGGGAGCCACAAGGGGCCCACGAGGGTGGGGGGCGTGCCCTCCTACCTCGTGTCCGCCTCGTTGCTTCCTTGACGTCCACTCCAAGTCTCCTGGATTGTGTTTGTTCCAAAAATGACTCTCCCGAAGGTTTCATTCCGTTTGGACTCCGTTTGATATTCCTTTTCTGCGAAACACTGAAATAGGCAAAAAAAACAGCAATTTGCACTAGGCCTCCGATTAGTAGGTTAGTCCCAAAAATAATATAAAAGTGTATAATAAAGCCCATTAAACATCCAAAACAGATAATATAATAGCATGGAACAATCAGAAATTATAGATACGTTGGAGACGTATCAATCGTCGTGGCGGGATCTACGTGTGACATGATCAACACCAAAATTCCATGGGTGTTAGAATCATTACTTTGTAATCTAGATTATTGACTCTAGTGCAAGTGGGAGACAGAAGGAATATGCCCTAGAGGCAATAATAAAGTTATTATTGATTTCCTTATTTCATGATAAATTTTTATTATTCATGCTAGAATTGTATTAACCGGAAACTTAGTACATGTGTGTATACATAGACAAAACATAATGTCCCTAGTATGCCTCTACTTGACTAGCTCGTTAATTAAAGATGGTTATGTTTCCTAACCATAGACATGTGTTGTCATTTGATAAACGGGATCACATCATTAGGAGAATGATGTGATGGACATGACCCATCCGTTAGCTTAGCATTATGATCGTTACAGTTTCATTGCTACTACTTTCTTCATGACTTATACATGTTCCTCAAACTATGAGATTATGCAACTCCCGAATACCGGAGGAACACCTTGTGTGCTATCAAACGTCACAACGTAAATGGGTGATTATAAAGATGCTCTACAGGTGTCTCCGAAGGTGTTTGTTGGGTTGGCATAGATCAAGATTAGGATTTTGTCACTCCGTGTTTCGGAGAGGTATCTCTGGGCCCTCTCGGAAATGCTCATCACTATAAGCCTTGCAAGCAATGTGACTAATGAGTTAGTTATGGGATGAAGCATTACGGAACGAGTAAAGAGACTTGCCAGTAACGAGATTGAACTAGGTATGATGATACCGACGATCGAATCTCGGGCAAGTAACATACCGATGACAATGGGAACAACGTATGTTGTTATGCCATTTGAAAGATAAAGATCTTCGTAGAATATGCAGGAGCCAATATGAGCATCCAGGTTACGCTATTGGTTATTGATTGGAGATGTGTCTCGGTCATGTCTACATAGTTCTCGAAACCGTAGGGTCCACACGCTTAATGTTCGATGACGATTTGTATTATGAGTTATGTGTTTTGATGACTGAAGTTTGTTCGGAGTCCAGGACGAGATCACGGACATGACAAGGAGTCTCTAAATGGTCTAGACATAAAGATTGATATATTGGACCATGTCATTCGGACACCGGAAGTGTTCCGGGTAGTTTCCGGTAAAAACAGAGTGCCGGAGGGGTTACCAAAACCGCCGGGGGAAGTAATGGGCCACCATGGGCCTTAGTGGAGAGAGAGGAGGGCCGCCAGGGCAGGCCGCGCCCCCCTTAGCAGTCTGAATTGGACAAGGGAAAGGGGGGGAGGGGCGCCCCCTTTCCTACTCCCTCCCCCTCTCCTTCCTTTCCCCTCTCTTCCTTGTAGAGGAATCCTACTAGGACTAGTAGTCCTAGTAGGACTCCCTTTCCTTGGGCGTGCCGCCTAGGGCCGGCCGGCCTCCCCCTCCCTCATTTATATACGGGGGCAAGGGGGCACCCTTGGACACACCAAGTTTTGCTTAGCCGTGGGTGGTGCTCCCCTCCACAGTTACACACCTTGATCATATCTCCGTAGTGCTTAGGCGAAGCCATGCGCCGGTGACATCGTCATCACCGTCGGCACATCATCATCCTCAACTGGATCAAGAGCACGAGGGTCGTCATCGAGATGAACGTCTGTTGAACGCGGAGGTGCCATACGTTTGGTACTTGGATCGGTTGGATTGCAAAGAAGTTCGACTACATCAACCGCATTACTAAAACACTTCTGCTTTTGGTCTATGAGGGTACGTGGACACACTCTCCCCTCTTGTTGCTATGCATCTCCTAGATAGATCTTGCGTGATCGTAGGATTTTTTTTGAAATTACCGCGTTCCCCAACAGGAGATCAAGGCGTCGAGCCGGTGACGATGGAGATCATGTTGATGCTTTGGAGATGGAAATCAAAAGCACAAGATGATGGCCATATCATGTCACATATTTTGATTGCATGTGATGTTTATCTTTTCATGCATCTTATTTTGCTTAGCACGACAGTAGCATTATAAGATGATCCCTTCACTAAATTTCAAGGTATAAGTGTTCTCCCTGAGTATGCACCATTGCGACAGTTCGTCGTGTTGAGACACCACGTGATGAGTGGGTGTGATAGACTCTATGTTCACATACAATGGGTGCAGGACAGTTTTGCACATGCGGAATACTCAGGTTAAACTTGACGAGCCTAGCATGTACAGACATGGCCTCAGAACACTGGAGACCAAAAGGTTGAGCGTGAATCATATAGTAGATATGATCAACACAGAGATGTTCACCATTGATGACTACCCCATCTCACGTGATGATCGAACATGGGTTAGTTGATTTGGATCACGTGTCACTTAGTTGACTTGAGGGATGTCTATTTAAGTGGGAGTTCTTAAGAAATTTAATTAATTGAACTTAATTTATCATGAACTTAGTCCTGATAGTATTTGCATATCTATGTTTTAGATCAATGGCCCGTGCTACCATTCCCCTGGATTTTAATGTGTTCCCAGAGAAAGCTAAGTTGAAAGATGATGGTAGCAACTACACAGACTGGGTTCGTAACTTGAGGATTATCCTCATTGCTGCACAGAAGAATTATGTCCTTCATGCACCGCTAGGCGAAAGGCCTGCTGCAGGAGCAGATGCTGATGTTTTGAACGTCTGGCAAGCTCGATCTGATGACTACTTGATAGTTGAGTGTGCCATGCTTTACAGCTTAGAACCGGGACTTCAAAGATGTTTTGAACATCATGGAGCATATGAGATGTTCCAGGAGTTGAAGTTGATATTTCAAGCAAATGCCCAGGTTGAGAGATATGAAGTCTCCAACAAGTTCTATAACTGCAAGATGGAGGAGAAAAGGCATGTCAGTGAAAACATACTCAAAATGTCTGGGTATTACAATCACTTGACTCAGCTGGGAGTTGATCTTCCAGTTGATTGTGTTATTAACAGAGTTCTTCAATCACTGCCACCAAGCTACAAAGGGTTCATGATGAACTATAATATGCAAGGGATGAACAAAACATTTCCCGAGCTCTTCGCAATGCTTAAGGCTGCAGAGGTAGAAATCAAGAAGGAGCATCAAGTGTTGATGGTTAATAAGACCACTAGTTTCAAGAAAAAAAGGCAAGGGAAAGAAAGGGAACTTCAAGAAGAGTGGTAAGCAAGTTGCCACTCCCAGAAAGAAGCCCAAAGCTGGACCCAAGCCTAAAACTGAGTGCTTCTACTGCAAAGGGCTTGGTCACTGGAAGCGGAACTGCCCCAAGTATTTGGCGGATAAGAAGGATGTCAAAGTGAACAAAGGTATATTTGATATACATGTTATTGATGTGTACCTTACTATTGGTCGTAGTAGTGCCTGTGTATTTGATACTGGTTTAGTTGCTCATATTTGAAACTCGAAACAGGAGCTACAGATTAAATGAAGATTGGCTAAGGACGAGGTGATGATGCGCGTCGGGAATGGTTCCAAGGTCGCTACATCTACCTTCATGATTAGTTTTAGACCTGGATAATTGTTATTTGGTGCCAGCATTGAGCATGAACATTATATCTGGATCTTGTTTAGTGCGAGACGATTATTCATTTAAATCAGAGAATAATGGTTGTTCTATTTATATGAGAAATATCTTTTATGGTCATGCACCCTTGAAGCGTGGTCTATTTCTTTTGAATCTTGATTGTGGTGATACACATATTCATAATATTGATGCCAAAAGGTGCAAAGTTGATAATTATAGCGCAACATATTTGTGGCACTGCCGTTTAGGTCATATTGGTGTAAAGCACATGAAGAAACTCCGTGCAGATGGACTTTTGGAATCACTTGATTATGAATCATTTGATACTTGCGAACCATGCCTCATGGGCAAGATGACTAAAACTCCGTTCCCTGGAACAATGGAGCGAGCCAATGACTTATTGGAAATATACATACCAATGTATGCGGTCCGATGAGTGTTGAGGCACATGGCGGGTATCATTATTTTCCGACCTTCACAGATGATTTGAGGAGATATGGGTATATCTACTTAATGAAACACAAGTCTAAAACATTTGAAAAGTTCAAGGAATTTCAGAGTGAAGTGGAGAATCATCGTAACAAGAAAATAAAGTTTCTACAATCTGATTGCGAAGGTGAATATTTGAGTTACGAGTTTGGCCTTCATTTAAACAATGTGGAATAATTTCACAACTCACGCCACCTAGAACACCACAATGTAATGGTGTGTCTGAATGTCGTAACCGCACTTTATTAGATATGGTGCGATCTATGATGTCTCTTTTTGATTTACCACTATCGTTTTGGGGTTATGCATTAGAGACAGTTGCATTCATGTTAAATGGGGCACCGTCTAAATCCATTGAGACGACACCGTATGAACTGTGGTTTGGCAAGAACCTAAGCCTGTCGTTTCTTAAAGTTTGGGGTTGCGACACTTATGTCAAAAGGCTTCAGCCTGATAAGCTCGAACCCAAATCGGAGAAGTGCATCTTCATAGGATACCCCAAGGAAATAATTGGTTACACCTTCTACCACATATCCGAAGGCAAGATCTTTGTTGCCAAGAACGGAACCTTTCTAGAGAAGGAGTTTCTCTCGAAAGAAGTGAGTGGGAGGAAAGTACAACTTGATGAGGTAATTGTACCTTCTCTCGAATTGGAAAATAGCACATCAGTGAAATCCGTTCCCATGATGCCTACACCAACTAGTGAGGTAGCAAATGATGATGATCATGAAACTTCAGATCAAGTTACTACTGGACCTCATAGGCCAAACAGAGCATGTTCCGCACCAGAGTGGTACGGTAATCCTGTCCTGGAAGTCATGTTACTAGACCATGACATACCTACAAACTATGAAGAAGCTATGATGAGCCCAGATTTCGACAGGTGGCTTGAGGCCATGAAATCCAAGATAGGATCCAAGTATGAGAACAAAGTGTGGACTTTGGTGGACATGCCCGTTGATCGGCAAACCATAAAGAATAAATGGATCTTCGAGAAGAAGACTAATGCTGATGGTAATGTTACTGTCTACAAAGCTTAACTTGTCGCAAAAGGTTTTCGACAAGTTCAAGGGGTTGACTACGATGAGACTTTCTCACCCGTAGTGATGCTTAAGTCCGTCCGAATCATGTTACAAATTTCCGCATTTTATGATTATGAAATCTGGCAAATGGACGTCAAAAATGCATTCCTTAATGGGTTTCTTAAATAAGAGTTGTATATGATGCAACCGGAAGGCTTTGTCGATCCTAAAGGTGCTAACAAAGTGTGCAAGCTCCAGTGATCCATCTATGGACTAGTGCAAGCATCTCAGAGTTGGAATATACGATTTCATGAGGTGATCAAAGCATATGGTTTTATATAGACTTTCGATGAAGCCTGTATTTACAAGAAAGTGAGTGGGAGCTCTGTAGCATTTCTAATATTATATGTAGATGACATATTGTTGATTGGAAATGATATAGAATTTCTGGATAGCATAAAAGGATACTTGAATAAGAGTTTTTCAATGAAAGACCTCAGTGAAGCTGCTTATATATTGGGCATCAAGATTTATAGAGATAGATAAAGACGCTTAATAGGACTTCCACAAAGCACATACCTTGATAAAGTTTTGAAGAAGTTCAAAATGGATCAGCCAAAGAAAGGGTTCTCGCCTGTGTTACAAGGTGTGAAGTTGAGTCAGACTCAATGCCCAACCACTATAGAAGATAGAGAGAAAATGAAAGTCATTCCCTATGCCTCAGCCATAGATTCTATCGTGTATGCTATGTTGTGTACCAGGCCTAATGTGTGCCTTGCCATAAGTATGGCAGGGATGTACCAAAGTAATCCAGGAGCGGATCACTGTACAACGGTCAAGAACATCCTAAAGTACCTGAAAAGGACCAAGGATATGTTTCTCGTTTATGGAGGTGACAAAGAGCTCATCGTAAATGGTTATGTTGATGCTAGTTTTGACACTGATCCGGATGACTCTAAGTCACAAACCGGATACATATTTATATTGAATGGTGGAGCTGTCAGTTGGTGCAGTTCCGAGCAGAGCATCGTGGCAGGATCTACGTGTGAAGCGGAGTACATAGCTACTTCGAAAGCAGCAAATGAAGGAGTCTGGATGAAGGAGTTCATATCCAATCTGGGTGTAATATCTAGTGCATCGGGTCCAATGAAAATCTTTTGTGACAACACTGGAGCAATTGCCTTGGCGAAGGAATCCTGGTTTCGCAAGAGAACCAGACACATCAAGAGACGCTTCAACTCCATTTGTGGAGAGAAGACACTGGCATATTGATGATGGAGTGCACTATGTGCTCTGTCCAACACAATCAAGGGAGGATAGAGGCCATCTTTTCTTCTCTTGTAATTTCAGCCATCGTGTATGGAACCATTTGCAGATTGATTGGGGTTTGGGCAATTCTATGTCTGAAATTGCCATCCATGCTAAGAGGGATATTGCCAAGCCATTTTTTGCTGAGGTGGTTTTCACTTCATGTTGGAATATCTGGTTAACCAGGAATGGAAAGGTGTTCAGGAAGGATAGGCCAAGTTTCAACTGTTGGAGGGGAGCTTTTGTTCATGATATGTCTTTGCTTGCTCATAGAATCAAGCCTAGGTTCAGGGATGATCTAGTAGGTGGGTGACTTGTCTGCCCCCTTGATGTATACCCTTTTCCTAGTTTTGTAATTAGGTGAGTAGTCCTTCCCCCTCCCCCTTATTCCCCTGTTGGTTACTCTTGGTAACCCTTGTACATAATGTATTATTTTGGAATAAAATTGCTATGGCCGTGGGGAGTTTCCCTACAATTCCCAGTCAAAAAAAACTCCATTCGCGAACAAGTCAAGGATGGATAGATAGAAATTTGCAAGATACATACGGATCTCAATGTGGCAGACCCGTTGACTAAGCCTCTTCCGCGAGCAAAACATGATCAGCACCAAGACTCCATGGGTGTTAGATTCATTACTATGTAATCTAGATTATTGACTCTAGTGCAAGTGGGAGACTGAAGGAAGTATGCCCTAGAGGCAATAATAAAGCTGCTATTTTGTATTTCCTTATTAATGATAAAGGTTTATTATTCATGCTAGAATTGTATTGATCAGAAACCTTAATACATGTGTGAATACATAAACAAACATAGTGTCCCTAGTAAGCCAATACTAGACCGGCTCGTTGATCAAAGATGGTTAAGGTTTCCTAACCATGGACATGATTTGTCATTTGATAACAGGATCACATCATTAGGAGAATGATGTGATGTACAAGACCCATCCATTAGCTTAGCATAATGATCGTTCAGTTTTATTGCTATTGCTTTCTTCATGTCAAATACATATTCCTTCGACTATGAGATTATGCAACTCCCGCATACCGGAGCAATGCCTTGTGTGCTATCAAATATCACAACATAACCGGGTATCATAAAGATGCTCTACAGGTATCTCCAAAGGTGTTTGTCGAGTTGGCATAGATTGAGATTAGGATTTGTCACTCCGAGTATCAAAGAGGTATCCCTGGGCCCTCTCGGTGATACACATCATAAGATTGCAAGCAAACGACTAAGGAGTTGGTCACGAGATGATGTATTATGGAACGAGTAAAGAGACTTGCCAGTAACGAGATTGAACTAGGTATGAAGATACTGACGATCGAATCTCGGGCAAGTAACATACCGATGGACAAAGGGAATTATGTATGTTGTCATAACGGTTCGACCGATAAAGATCTTCGTAGAATATGTGGGAGCCAATATGAGCATCCAGGTTACGCTATTGGTTATTTACCGGAGAGGTGTCTCGGTCATGTCTACATAGTTCTCAAACACATAGGGTCCACACGCTTAAGGTTTGATGACGATATAATATTATATGAGTTATGTGATTTGGTGACCGAATGTTGTTCGGAGTCCCGGATGAGATCACGGACATGACGAGGAGTCTGGAAATGGTCGAGAGGTAAATATTGATATATAGTACGATAGTATTCGGACACCGGAAGTGTTCTGTAGTGTATCAGGTATTTAATTATGGAGTACCAGAGGGGTTATCGGAACCCCCGGGGGAAGATATGGGCCATATGGGCCATGAGAGGGGAGCACACTAGCCCACAAGGGGTGCCCCCCCTATGGCAGGAGGCCGAATTGGGAGAAGGAAAAAGGGGGTTCGCCCCCCTTTTCATTTCTCTCTTCCCCTTTCCCTTTCTTCTCCGGTGAAAAAAGGCAGGGGGCGCCACTCGGGGAAACCCCAAGTAGGATTTGGATCCTACTTGGGGCTCCCCCTGGCTGCTCCCTCCTCCCCCCACCTATATATATGTGGGAGGGGGTGCCTAGCACACCCCAGACATTATCCTAGCCGTGTGCGGGGCCCCCTCCATCGTTTACTTCCCCGGTCATATTTTCGTATTGCTTAGGCGAAGCCCTGCGAAGATCACTTCACCATCACCGTCACCACACCGTCGTGCTAACGGAACTCATCTACTACCTCGATGTCTTGCTGGATCAAGAAGGCGAGGGACGTCATCGAACTGAACGTGTGCAGAACACGGAGGTGCCGTACGTTCGGTACTTGATCGATGGATCGCGAAGAAAGTTCGATTACATCAACCGTGTTGTGAAACGCTTCCGCTTACGGTCTACGAGGGTACGTAGACACACTCTCCCCCTCGTTGCTATGCATCTCCATGGATAGATCATTGCATGCGCGTAGATTTTTGTTTTTGTTTTTTCATGCAATGATTCCCAACAGCAATCATATATACCATTAGCATAAGAAGCCAAGGTTTAATTATCATTAAATTTACATTAAAAGGAAAGGTGTGGAGCCTTCATCCTAGAGAAACAAGTATAATCATATCTCAAGCATAGATCCCAAGCATACCAATGCAGCATAGCAATTAGATCCCATAAGAGTTTCCATTTTTGAGTCAAGCAAAAATCCCTAAAGTATTCACGTTGATCCAACGTGTCTCGCATTATCAAGTTGAATGGGGTTTTCTCAGGATTATCAAAGTAGTGTTTAATATTTTTCACATAACGAGTATCACGGGTTTTAGGAGGTTGCCCATCTCCATGAGTAGCAAGTACAACTAATTTTTTTGGTATTTCGTGTTCCATATCCATAACTAAAGATACAGAACAACTTAGAACAAAAAATAAAATCTACTTAGTGATAAAGCAAACAAGCACACATAAGAATACTCACCCCATGCTATTGCTCCCCGACAACGGTGCCAGAAAAGTCCTTGATAACCCACAAGTATAGGGGATCAATTGTAGCCTAGGGATCAGTTGTAGCCTCTCTCGATAAGTAAGAGTGTCGAACCTAACAAGGGGCTAAAGGCAGAAGTTATATTCCCTTCAAGTTCTATCGACCACCGATACAACTCTACGCGCACTTAACGTTCGCTTTACCTAGAACAAGTATGAAACTATTTTGTAGGTGTGATAGGATAGGTTTGCAAGAATAAAACTAGATGTAGTTAATGAGAATAAAACTATGAGTAAACTACAAGATAATAAAGCTAGTTGTTTAGTAGAAATCTTTTGTTACACAGAAAGTTATTTTTCCCTAGGCAATCGATAACTAGACCGGTAATCACTATTGCAATTTTATATTAGGGAGAGGCATGAGCTAACATACTATCTCTACTTGGATCATATGCACTTATGATTGGAACTCTAGCAAGCATCCACAACTACTAAAGATCCTTAAGGTAAAACCCAACCATAGCACCAAGTATCAAGTCCTCTTTATGCAACAACCCACTTGCCCAGGTTTGTGTTTTAGTCACTCACGCAACCCGCTATAAGCGAATCATGAACATATTGCAACACCCTACAGCGGGAATCCCACATGCTTGCATGATACGGAGGGCACTTTCGGTATCAAAATCGACAGATCTCGGGTAGGGGGTCCCAAACTATGCGTCTAAGGATCTAAGGTAACAAGGAGGTAGGGGACACGATGTTTACCCAGGTTCGGGCCCTCTTAATGGAGGTAATACCCTACTTCCTCCTTGATTGACTATGATGAGTATAGGGGTTTACAAGAGTTTATCTACCTCGAGATCGTGATGGCTAAACCCTAGATGTCTAGCGTGTATGATTGTGATTCCCCCTATGTACTAACCCCTCCGGTTTATATAAGCACCGTAGGGGACTAGGGGTGTACAAAGTCGGTTTACAGAGGAAGGAAACTACACATCCGGACACCAAGCTTGCCGTCCACGTAAAGGAGAGTCCCATCCGGACACGGGAGGAGGCCTTCTGTTCTTGTATCTTCACGACCCGTTAGTCCGGCCCATGTCACATAGGCCGGCTCTCTGAGGACCCCATAATCCAGGACTCCCTTAGTAGCCCCCAAACTTGCCTTCAATGACGTCGTTGTATCCAGCTTCATGTCTTCGGCTTTGCAAGGCGAGTTCCCCATCGAATTCTATATAGTTCGACTTTTACATTAAATATTGTGCTCTTTAGCTTCTGTGGCGCCGTCGCCTTGGCTTCCACGTGTCATACGAATGCGAAGGGTCTAGGCATTTTTACAAATAACCCCTTGACCACGTAGGGCAGGCGCTTATTTAAAGAGATTGAATCTCAGATTCCATTCTTCACCAGACGAGAAAATCCTTAGCGATTGCCACAAGAAACTGACCAAAGATGGCCAACACTCCTTGTTCTTCCTCGCATCCCCAAGGCCCTCAAGAAGGAGACAGGGAGAGCTGCTCGGTGCCCCACGCCCAATTTACCAAGCTTCGGGCGCAGGGATATCTTCCTCCCTCGGATCTAGTCCCTATTTGGGCGGGATTAACTTCCTTCAATGGCGAAGCCCGGGCGGAGAAATTCCACAATCCCAATAAAGGGGAGCTGGTGTGCTTTGTTTCCTTCTTACTGAGGGGCGTGTGATTTCCAATCCACCCTTTTCTCACAGGTTTTCTGGAGTATTACGGTCTCCAACTGCACAACCTCACACTGGGCTCCATTCTACACATCACGGGCTTTGTTGCTCTTTGTGAGCTGTTTCTAGGCTGCGAGGCCCATTTTGATTTATGGAGGAAATATTTCTGCCTCGTCCCTCGCTCCCAGAAGGGATCCATATTTGAGGTGGGCGGCACCGAAGTATGGCATATAGGCGGAACAGGATACCTGTCCAGCACTCCGAAGAAGGCATCCGAAGAATGGCCCTCGGAGTGGTTCTACATCAAAGATGTTGTCCTTCCAGGCCCAATCCGGCAAGGTCTTCCCAAATTTTCCTCCGCCCCTTTAAAGAAGCGCGCCAGCTGGCATCCCCGAAGCTATGAAGAAGAAGATAGTGCGGAGGTTAAGAGGCTAGTGAACAAGATCAGAATACTTGCCCACTCCAGACTAACTATAGTCGAGGTAATGGCGATTTCAATAATGCGATGCGTTCAGCCACTTCAATCCAGGGGGCATCCCATGTGGCATTACAATGGAGAGGATGACACCTCTCGTTGTAGGCGCAAGGGTCCAGCTAATTTCGCCACGCTGGTCGCCACGTTGGCTGACCTTTTTAAAAGGGAAAAAGAAGATTTCGCTCGCCTGAAGTGTCGAGAAGGTTTCTCCATGTATACCCCCATTGACTGGGTGAGTCTTTGATTTTAATTGATCCTTTTCCCTTAACTATGCTTTTTAGTCGAACTTAATCCGACTACCTTTAATAGGAATGGAGAAAGGTCGTCGCGGGGATTTACAGCCCCCTCCGTAGCCAGAGGGCCATAATCGAGACCTTGATCCTAGATACGAAGAGGATCCGGACATATTTGTAGATTTTCAGGATGGAGTCTTTTATCAGACGAGCTATGATGGCCCGGAAGTGGCCATAATAGTCGACTATCCCGGCCTTCTTCCTTCCTCCCATGTAAGTACCCAGGAGACATCTCCTTAAAAAGAGTTTTCCCACCATGACTCACCCACCACACTACCTCATGCTCCCAAGGGGCGACGCTCACACCAGCGTGCTGTAATAAAGGCGCCCTCTAAGAAGACGACGCTTGCACAAGGCGCCTCTCTGGAAAGAAAGGCGAACAATGATACAGCCGGACCCTCTTCTGCATCGAAGAGGTATAATCCTTTAGTACGCACTCAGCAGATAGATCGGATGGTGATGTTCCCTACTGCGCCATATTGCAGGAGGAGTGTACGCTGGACTACATCCGGAGGCCTGGCCGTCCATGCACAGACTGATCCAGCCCCGGACCCTGCCACAAGGACTGGAGGGGATGCGGGAGTAATGTCGGATTGTCATCTCCCGGAGGATTCAGATAATGTATTCGTCACAAACTCCAAAGTGGAGAGTGCGATGGGTAACTAACGGCGGAGAGCGGCTATGCGCGACCCACATTTTACTGAAGAGGCTTTTAATGCTCTCAACTCAGCGGATGCTTATATCTGAGCTGCTCGTGATGGAGTTGCTGGATCCACTCACCAGCTTTCAATGGATATGCGAGTAAGAATCTTTTGTGCAGATTCAATAATCATATGCCAGTAGCCCCTGAGTCTTGAAGCAGTTGGCCGAACTGATTTAAGAGTCATTACATTGCTAGGTACTCACGGAGAGGAATAACAAGTTATCGAAGGAGCTTGAAGAATGCCAAACAAAGCTGTCTGCTGCCACCGCCGAATTGGAAAATTTGAAGAAATCCAAGAAGGCACATGATGGTAAGTACAACAGAAGCTTGGAGATAAGGCTCCGTGAATACAACGAGGTTGCTTAATTATGCTTTTGTCTCGTTGGTAGGCTCGATAGATCAGCTGGAGGAGAGGCTACGGGCTTCTCAAGCAGATAAGCAACATGCCGACGGGCAAGAAGCCGCTGGCCAACGTGTATTGACACAGACCATTACTGAGAAGAACAAACTACATGACACAAATATCAAGCGGGCCGAAGAACTGAAGGATTTAAGATCCCAATTATCGGATGCTTTGAAGGAAAACAAGAAGTTGAAAGGCGGCATATTCAATATGCTTTTTAACCTATCTGTCAAATGGTCATTTGTTTGAAAATTTTACAATTTTGCTTCTGTAGATGTGCTAACCGGACGTCCCGAAGGAGAAGTGTCCGGATTCCAAGGCGACTTGCTACAAGAGCTGTCCAAAGTGCACGAGCAAGCTCGGAAAGCAATGAGGAACATGGCTAAGGCTTTATGACCATCTGATTCCCCTCTAGGAAGTATGGATGAGCTTACAAATTTATTCAAGGGAGCTCGTCGTCGTTTGGAGCTATGGAAGATATCAGCATGTCGGGAAGGCGCTCGAGAAGCATGGGCCATGGAGAAAACATAATATACCAAGATTGATCCGAATCATATGGCCCGGGTCAGACCTTGGGGACCAGATGGAAAAGAAATTCCTATTAGCTTAGTGTACGACGAAGTGAAAACAACAGCTAAGTTTTCTCAACAGGATTGTAAACTAGACAACCTATTAGAGGGTCTAGAGGAACAAGAAGTTTTTGGATCCAAGTAGTAATGTATTTTATCAACAAACTTTTATCCAGCCGAATTGTAAAATGATTGTCATGGCAGACTTTCCGCTTCGACCTCCAGAACCCAAGGTTTGGAGTGTATCCGGATATTTAAACCATTGGTAAACACCAAGGCATGTTTATAAACTAGGCAGTCCAGTCATAGTTGCTTGAACAAACAAGTTGTATTCGGGGAGTTATGTCATATTACATTTGATCGTAAGAAACACCTTCCAGAGAGAATAGTTCCGTTAAGGGTTCCTTTCCCTGGACCAGGATGCGTTTTTGCGCATACATCAACTCTGGTGCGAGAAATCACAGTACACTTTATAATTTGGGGGCGTATATTGCAACATGGGCAGTTCGTCTCTTGTCCGCCGACCGATTATTCCCTTAAGAATGCTAGCTTTCGGCTTCACCCATCCGAGGTACACGTCCGGATAACCCAGCTGTAACAATCGCAGAGGTGCTCTCTTTATGCCCTAGTCGAACAAGCAGGGAACATAGGGCATAAGCACAGGAGCCAGGCAACCCAGCTTAGCCAAAATTTAAGTCATAAAGGTGCATATAATGGCGAAGACAAGACACATATGAGTAGACAATACATATATACTGGGAGCTTGACGCTCCAAAATAATAATCAGAATAAGCTTCTGTAAAAAGAAGCCCCCAGGTGAAATGGGGTATGTACATTTAATGATGTATATCCCTCGAGTGTGCGGTTGATTCGAACACTGGTAGAAGTTGTACAAAAACCGAAAAAAAGAGTAAAGAGGGGTGAGAGGGAGAAAAGACGAAGAAAAAAAAGTTACAAGTGTGGACTTAGGCGTAGAATCTTCGCAGCCGAGTTGTGTTCCATGGGTTTGGCTTCAAACGATTATGCGAAGCGTTGCGAAGGCGATAGGCTACTCCAGTGAGAACTTCATCTATGATGAAGGGACCCTCCCATTTGGGCTTGAACTTGTCCTTTTTCTTCTCTGGTAGGTGCAGGACGAGTTCAATGACATTATAAGTCTTTGCCCGTACTTCCCTGCTTTGATATCACCGAGCTTGCTGTTGGTAAAATGCGGAACAGGCCTTCGCGACGTCGCACTCTTCCTCCAAGCCATCCAAATCGTCCTGCACTCAAGCTTGGCCTCCCTCTCTTCATACATGCGCACTCGAGGTGAGTCATGAATAATGTCGCAAGGCAATACTGCCTCGACGCTGTACACCATGAAAAAAGGTGTGTATCCGGTCATGCGATTGGGCATGGTACGCAGCCCCCAGAGTACGGAATCAAGTTCTTCAACCCAGTGCTTGTATGATTCATGCAAGGATCGTACTAGTCTGGGTTTAATGACGCTCATTATCAAGTCGTTAGCTCGTTCGACCTAACCGTTTATCTGAGGGTGATATACGGAGGCGTAATCGATCTTAATGCCCAAATTAGTGCACCAAGTTTTTACCTCATCGGCCGTAAAGTTAGAGCCGTTGTCAGTAATGATACTATGTGGCACACCACAACGGTGGACCACACCGGATATGAAGTCTAGTCCGGCCTCAACCATTTTGACTGGTTTGGCTTCTATCCACTTAGTGAATTTGTCGACCATAACAAGTAAATATTTCTTCTTATGGCTTCCCCCTTTAAGGGGTCCGACCATGTCAAGCCCCCAGACCGCAAAAGGCCACGTAATGGGGATTATTCGCAAAGCAGTGTGCGGCATATGGCTTTGATTTGCGAAAAGCTAACATCCAACACATTGCTGTACGAGGTCTTGTGTGTCTGCTCGGGCAGTGGGCCAAAAGAAACCCGTACGGAAGGCCTTACTTACAAGGGCCCGAGCAGTGGCGTGATGGCCACCAAGACTGGCACGTATTTCGACCAAGAGTTGTCGTCCTTCTTCTTCGGAGATACACCTTTGTAGGACTTCGGTGGTACTTTTCTTGTATAGTTCCCCCTCATGGACTTTGTAAGCCTTCGAGCGTTGAACAATGCGATGGGCCTCTGTCTGATCATCAGGTAGCTCATTCCTAGTAAGGTAGGCGAGGAAAGGTTCGGTCCATGGGGCGATTACAGCCATGATTTCATGGGCCGATGGTGTTATCTCGGTGCCTGAACCCCTGACGATAGCGGAACTGTGTTCAGAATCCGGGAGTATGGTCGGCTCCAAAACAATGCCGCCGCTATCATACTGCCACACTATGGATGGCTTGAAGAGCCTCTCCACAAAGGTGTTAGGTGGGACAGGGTCGCGTTTAGCGCCCATGCGGGCAAGTATGTCCGCAGCTTGATTACTCTCTCGAGGCACATGATGAAACTTGAGCCCTTCAAAGCGAGCTGACATTTTGAGTACGGCGTTATGATAAGCCGCCATCCTCGAATCTTTTGCGTCGAAGTCTCCATTTATCTAAGATATTGTGAGGTTTGAATCCCCGCACACTTCAAGGCGTTGTATGCCAATGGAGACGGCCATCCGGAGACCGTGCAATAAGGCCTCGTATTCGGCTGAATTGTTAGAATCTGTATATAGTATTTGGAGCACATAACGGATTGTGTCTCCCGTGGGGGATGTCAAGACGACACTAGATCCTAATCTGGCTAACATCTTAGAGCCATCGAAGTGCATCACCCAGTTGGAGTATGTGCCGACACCAACCCCTAATCTGGCTAACATCTTAGAGCCATCGAAGTGCATCACCCACTTGGAGTATGTGTCGTATTCTTTAGGGATTTCAGCCTCTGTCCATTCGGCAACGAAGTCAGCCAACACCTGAGATTTAATAGCTCGATGTGGCTTGTAATTTATTTCAAATGGTAAGAGCTCAATGGCCCATTTGGCAATTCGGCCGGTGGCGTCCCGATTATTTATAATATCGTTAAGTGGTACTTCGGAAGCCACTGTGATGGAGCACTCTTGAAAGTAGTGTTGTAGCTTGCGGGATGCCATAAAGACCGCATATGCTATCTTTTGATAGTGCGGGTATCATGATTTACATGGTGTAAAGACTGTTGATACATAATATACTGGTTTCTGAAGTGGGAATTTATGTCCCTCCTCATCTTGTTCGATGATGAGCACCGCACTCACCACTTGGTGAGTTGCAGATATGTAGAGAAGCATCGGTTCACCGATGTTTGGTGCGGCCAGGATTGGGTTACTTGCTAACAGAGCCTTTATTTCTTCCAATCCGGCTGTGGCAGCGTCCGTCCACACGAAGTGGTCAGTGCAGCGTAGCAAGTGATATAATGGCAGCGCCTTTTCCCCTAGTCTGGAGATAAAATGGCTTAAAGCTGCCACACACCCAGCTAATTTTTGGACCTGCTTGAGGTCTGTTGGTGTTACCAACTGTGACAGGGCTCGGATTTTAGCGGGATTTGCCTCGATTCCTCTATTGGAGACGATAAATGTTGGGGAACGTCGTAATTTCAAAACAATTCCTACGACCATGCAAGATCTATCTAGGAGATGCATAGCAACGAGAGGGGAAAGTGTGTCCGCGTACCCTTGTAGACCGAAAGCGGGAGCATTTAGTTAACGCGGTTGGTGTAGTCGAACATCTTCGCGATCCAACTGATCAAGTATTGAACGCACGACACCTTCATGATCTACACACGTTCAGCTCGGTGATGTCCCTTGAACTCTAGATCCAGCTGAGGCCGAGGGAGAGTTCCATCAGCACGACGGCGTGGTGACGGTGATGATGAAGTTACCGGTGCAGGGCTTCACCTAAGCACTACGACGATATGGCCGAGGTGGAAAACTATGGAGGGGGGCACTGCACACGGCTAAAGATCAACTTGTGTGTTCTTGGGGTGCTCCACTCCCTCGTATATAAAGGAGGGAGGAAGGAGGAGGCCAGCCTAGGGGGCGCGCCAATCATAAGGAGTCCTACTAGGACTCCCAAGTCCTAGTAGGATTCCCTTTCCTATTCGGAGTAGGAGAGAAGGAAAGAGAGGGAGAGGGAGAAGGAAAGGGGGGCTGCGCCCCCACCCCTTGTCCAATTCGGTTTGGGCAGGGGGGAGGCGTGTGCCATCTCTTGGCCCTTCTCCCCTCTCTCCACTAAAGCCCAATAAGGCCCATTACTTCTCCCGGTGAATTCCCGTAACTCCCTGGTACTCCGAAAAATACCTGAATCACTCGGAACCTTTCCGATGTCCGAATATAGCCTTCCAATATATCGATATTTACGTCTCGAGCATTTCGAGACTCCTCGTCATGTCCGTGATCTCATCCAGGACTCTGAACAACCTTCGGTACATCAAATCACATAAACTCATAATACCAATCATCATCGAACGTTAAGCGTGCGGACCCTACGGGTTCGAGAACTATGTAGACATGACCGAGACACATCTTTGATCAATAACCAATAGCGGAACCTGCTCATATTGGTTCCTACATATTCTACGAAGATCTTTATCGGTCAAACCAGATAACAACATACGTCATTCCCTTTGTCATCGGTATGTTACTTGCCCGAGATTCGATCGTCGGTATCATCATACCTAGTTCAATCTCGTTATCGGCAAGTCTCTTTACTCGTTTCGTAATACTTCATCCCGCAACTAACTCGTTAGTATTGCTTGCAAGGCTTATAGTGATGAGCATTACCGAGAGGGCCTAGAGATACCTCTCCAAAACACGGAGTGACAAATCCTAATCTTGATCTATGCCAACCCAACAAACACCTTCGAAGACACCTGTAGAGCACCTTTATAATCACCCTTTTACATTGTGACGTTTGGTAGCACACAAAGTGTTCATCCGATATTCGGGAGTTGGATAATCTCATAGTCTGAGGAACATGTATAAGTCATGAGAAAGCAGTAGCAATGAAACTGTAACGATCGTAATGCTAAGCTAATGGATGGGTCATGTCCATCACATCATTCTCCTAATGATGTGATCCCGTTCATCAAATGACAACACATGTCTATGGTTAGGAAACATAACCATCTTTGATAAACGAGCTAGTCAAGTAGAGGCATACCAGGGACAATATGTTTTGTCTATGTATTCACACATGTACTAAGTTTCCGGTTAATATAGTTCTTGCATGAATAATAAACATTTATCATGATATAAGGAAATATAAATAACAACTTTATTATTGCCTCTAGGGCATATTTCCTTCGCACTAGAGTCAATAATCTAGTTCACATCGCCATGTGATTTAACATCAATAGTTCACATCTGTATGTGATTAACACCTATAGTTCATATCGCCATGTGACCAACAACCAAATGGTTTAATAGAGTCAATAATCTAGTTCACATTGCTATGTGATTAACACCCAAAGATTACTAAGGTGTGATCATGTTTTGATTATGAGAGAAGTTTAGTCATCGGGTCTATCACATTCAGAGCTGTATGTATTTTGCAAATATTCTATGTCTACAATGCTCTGTATGGAGCTACTCTAGCTAATTGCTCCCACTTTCAATATGTATCCATATTGAGACTTAGAGTCATCTGGATCGGTGTAAAAGCTTGCATCGATGTAACTCTTTACACCGAACTCTTTATCACCCCCCATCATCGAGAAACATTTCCTTAGTCCTCACTAAGGATAATTTTGACCGTTGTCCAGTGATCTACTCTTAGATCACTATTGTACCCCCTTGCCAAACTCATGGCAAGGTACACAATAGGTCTGGTACACAGCACATCATACTTTATAGAACCTACGACTGTGGCATAGGGAATGACTTTCATTCTCTTTCTATTTTCTGCCATGGTCGGGCTTTGAGTCTTACTCAAGTTTACACCTTGTAATACAGACAAGAACTCCTTCTTTGACTGATCCATTTTGAACTCTTTCAAAAACTTGTCAAGGTATTTACTCATTGAAAAATCTTATTAAGCGTCTTGATGTATCTCTATAGATCTTGATGCCCAATATGTAAGCAGCTCACTGAGTTCTTTCATTGAAAAACTCTTATTCAAGTATCCCTCTATGCTATCCAGAAATTCTATATCATTTCCAATCAACAATATGTCATCCACATATAATATTAGAAATGCTACAGAGCAACCATTCACTTTCTTGTAAATATAGGCTTCTCCAAAGTCTGTATAAAACCATATGCTTTGATCACACTATCAAAGCATTTATTCCAACTCCGAGAGGCTTGCACCAGTCCATAAATGGATCACTGGAGCTTGCACACTTTGTTAGCACCCTTTGGATTGACAAAACCTTCTGGTTGCATCATATACAACTCTTCTTCCAGAAATCCATTCAGGAATGCAGTTTTGACATCCATCTGCCAAATTTCATAATCATAAAATGCAACAATTGCTAACATGATTTGGACAGACTTAAGCATCGCTACGGGTGAGAAGTATCATCGTAGTCAACTCCTTGAACTTGTCGAAAACCTTTTTTGTGACAAGTCGAGCTTTATAGATAGTAAAACTACTATCAACGTTTGTCTTCCTCTTGAAGATCCATTTATTCTTAATGGCTTGCCAATCATCGGGCAAGTCAACCAAAGTCCACACTTTGTCCTCATACAAGGATCCCATCTCGGGTTTCATGGCCTCAAGCCATTTCGCGGAATTTGGGCTCATCATCGCTTCCTCATAGTTCGTAGGTTTATCATGGTCTAGTAACATGACTTCCAGAATAGGATTATCGTACCACTCTGGTGCGGATCGTACTCTGGTTGACCTACGAGGTTCGATAGTAACTTGATCTGAAGTTTCATGATCATCATCATTAGCTTCCTCACTAATTGGTGTAGGAATCACTGGACCTAATTTCTATGATGAAGTACTTCCAATTCAGGAGAAGGTACAATTACCTCATCAAGTTCTACTTTCCTCCCACTCACTTCTTTTGAGAGAGACTCCTTCTCTAGAAAGGATATATTTTTAGCAACAAACATTTTTGCCTTCAGATATGTGATACAAGGTGTACCCAACAATTTCCTTTGGGTATCCTATGAAGACACACTTCTCCGATTTGGGTTCGAGCTTATCAGGTTGAAGCTTTTTCACATAAGCATCGCAACCCCAAAATTAAGAAACAACAACTTTGGTTTCTTGCCAAACCACAGTTCATAAGGCGTCGTCTCAACGGATTTTGATGGTGCCCTGTTTAATGTGAATGCAGCTGTCTCTAATGCATAACCCCAAAATGACAGTGGTAAATCGGTAAGAGACATCATAGATCGCACCATATCAAATAAAGTGCGGTTACGACATTCGGACACACCATTATGTTGTGGTGTTCCAGGTGGCGTGAGCTGTGAAACTATTCCACATTGTTTTAAATAAAGACCAAACTCGTAACTTAAATATTTTCCTCCATGATCAGATCGTAGAAACTTTATTTTCTTGTTACTATGATTTTCCACTTCACTCTGAAATTCTTTGAACTTTTCAAATGTTTCACACTTATGCTTCATTAAGCAGATATACCCATATCTTCTCAAATCATCTGTGAAGGTCAGAAAATAACGATACCCGCCATGAGCCTCAGCACTCATTGGACCGCATACATATGTATGTATTATTTCTAATAAGTCAGTAGCTCGTTCCATTGTTTCGGAGAACGGAGTTTTAGTCATCTTTGCCCATAAGGCACGGTTCGCAAGTATCAAATGATTTATAATCAAGTGATCCAAAAGTCAATCTTTCTGGAGTTTCTTCATGCGCTTTACACCGATATGACCCAAACGGCAGCGCCACAAATAAGTTACACTATCATTATCAACTTTGCATCTTTTGGCATTAATATTATGAATTGTGTATTACAACGATCGAGATTCAATAAACCATCAACATTGGGTGTATGACCATAGAAGGTTTTATTCATGTAAACAGAATACCAATTATTCTCTGTCTTAAATGAATAACTGTATTGCAATAAACATGATCTAATCATATTCATGCTCAACGCAAACACCAAATAACATTTATTTCGGTTCAACACTAATCCCGAAAGTACAAGGAGTGTGTGATGATGATCATATCAATCTTGGAACCACTTCCAACACGTCATCACTTCACCCTCAACTAGTCTCTGTTTATTCTGTAACTCCTATTTTGAGTTACTAATCTTAGCAACTGAACATGTATCAAATACCCAGACATTACTATAAACACTAGTAAAGTACACATCAATAACATGTATATCAAATATACCTTTGTTCACTTTGCCATCCTTCTTATCCATGAAATATTTGGGGTAACTCTGCTTCCAGTGACCATTTCCTTGGAAGTAGAAGCACTTAGTTTCAGGCTTAGGTCCAGCTTTGGGCTTGTTCACGGGAGTGACAACTTGCTTGCCAATATTCTTGAAGTTCCCTTTCTTTCCCTTTGCCCTTTACTTGAAACTAGTGGTCTTGTTTAATCATCAACACTTGATGCTTTTCCTTGATTTCTACCTTCGTCGATTTAAGCATCATGAAGAGCTCGAGAATTTCTTTCGTCATCCCTTGCATATTATAGTTCATCATGAAGTTCCAATAACTTGGTGATGGTGACTAGAGAACTCTGTCAATCACTATCTTATCTCGAAGATTAAGTCCCACTTGATTCAAGCGATTGTAGTACCCAGATAATCTGAGCACATGCTCACTGCTTGAGCTATTCTCCTCCATCTTTTAGCTATAGAACTTGTTGGAGACTTCATCTCTCTCAACTCGGGTATTTGCTTGGAATATTAACTTCGACTCCTCGAACATCTCATATGGTCCATGACGTTCAAAACGTCTTTGAAGTCCCGATTCTAAGTCGTAAAGCATGGTGCACTAAACTATCAAGTAGTCATCATATTAAGCTAGCCAAACGTTCATAACGTTTGCATATGCTCCTGCAATAGTTTTTTCACCTAGCGGTGCATCAAGGACATAATTCTTCTGTGCAGCAATGAGGATAAACCTCAGATCATGGACTCAATCCGCATCATTGCTACTATCATCTTTCAACTTAGTTTTCTCTAGGAACATATAAAAAACATAGGGAAGCAACAACACGAGCTATTGATCTACAACATAATTTGCAAAATACTATCAGGACTAAGTTCATGATAAATTAAAGTTCAATTAATCATATTACTTAAGAAGTCCCATTTAGATAAAAATCCCTCTAGTCATCTAAATGATCACGTGATCCATATCAACTAAACCATGTCCGATCATCACGTGAGATGGAGTAGTTTTCAATGGTGAACATCTCTATGTTGATCATATCTACTATATAATTCACGCTCGACCTTTTGGTCTCCAGTGTTCCAAGGCCATATCTGCATATGCTAGGCTCCTCAAGTTTAACCCGAGTATTCTGCATGTGCAAAGCTGGCTTGCACCCGTTGTATGTGAACGTAGAGCTTATCACACCCGATCATCACGTGGTGTCTCAACACGAAGAACTGTAGCAATGGTGCATACTCAGGGAGAACACTTATACCTTGAAATTTAGTAAGGGATCATCTTATAATGCTACCGTCGTACTAAGCAAAATAAGATGCATAAAAGATAAAAATCACATGCAATCAAAATATGTGACATGATATGGCCATCATCATCTTGTGTTCATGATCTCCATCACCGAGAGGGGAGAGTGTGTCCACGTACCCTTGTAGACCGAAAGCGGAAGCGTTTAGTTAATGTGGTTGGTGTAGTCGAACATCTTCGCGATCCAACCGATCAAGTATCGAATGCATGACACCTTCGGGATCTGCACACGTTCAGCTTGGTGACGTCCCTCGAACTCTAGATCCATCTAAGGCCGAGGAAGAGTTCCATCAGCATGACAGTGTGGTGACGGTGATGATGAAGTTACCAGTGCAGGGCTTCGCCTAAGCACTACGACGATATGGCCGAGGTGGAAAACTGTGGAGGGGGGCACCGCACACGGCTAAAGATCAACTTGTGTGTTCTTGGGGTGCTCCCCTCCCCCGTATATAAAGGAGGGGGGAGGAGGCGGCTGGCCTAGGGGGCGCGCCGAGCATAGGGAGTCCTACTAGGACTACCAAGTCCTAGTAGGATTCCCTTCCCTATTCGGAGTAGGAGAGAAGGAAAGACAATGAGAGGGAGAAGGAAAGGGGGGTTGCGCCCCCACCCCTTGTCCAATTCGGTTTGCTCAGGGGGGAGGTGCGCGCTACCTCTTGGCCCTTCTCCCCTCTCTCCACTAAAGCCCAATAAGGCCCATTACTTCTCCCGGTGAATTCCCGTAACTCCCCGGTACTCCGAAAAATACCCGAATCACTCGAAACCTTTCCGATATCCGAATATAGCCTTCCAATAATCGATCTTTACGTCTCGGCCATTTCGAGACTCCTCGTCATGTCCGTGATCTCATCCAGGACTCCGAACAACCTTTGGTACATCAAATCACATAAACTCATAATACCAATCGTCATCGAACGTTAAGCGTGCGGACCCTACGGGTTCGAGAACTATGTAGACATGACCGAGACACATCTTCGGTCAATAACCAATAGCGGAACCTGGATGCTCATATTGGTTCCTACATATTCTACGAAGATCTTTATCGGTCAAACCGCATAACAACATACGTTGTTCCCTTTGTCATCGGTATGTTACTTGCCCGAGATTCGATCATCGGTATCATCATACCTAGTTCAATCTCGTTACCGGCAAGTCTCTTTACTCGCACAGTAATACTTCATCCTGCAACTAACACATTAGTATTGCTTGCAAGGCTTATAGTGATGAGCATTACCGAGAGGGCCCAGAGATACCTCTCCAAAACACGAAGTGACAAATCCTAATCTTGATCTATGCCAACCCAACAAACACCTTCGAATACACCTTTAGAGCACCTTTATAATCACCCTTTTATGTTGTGACGTTTGGTAGCACACAAAGTGTTCCTCCGGTATTCGGGAGTTGCATAATCTCATAGTCCGAGGAACATGTATAAGTCATGAAGAAAGCAGTAGCAATGAAACTGTAACGATCATAATGCTAAGCTAATGGATGGGTCATGTCCATCACGTCATTCTCCTAATGATGTGATCCCGTTCATTAAATGACAACACATGTCTATGGTTAGGAAACATAACCATCTTTGATAAATGAGCTAGTCAAGTAGAGGCATATTAGGGATAATATGTTTTCTCTATGTATTCACACATGTACTAAGTTTCCAGTTAATACAATTCTTGCATGAATAATAAACATTTATGATGATATAAGGAAATATAAATAACAACTTCAATATTGCGTCTAGGGCATATTTCCTTCAATAAACCCCAGCAGCTTTCTGTCTGCAACACCGAAAACGCATATTTCTGGATTGAGTCGTATGGCATATGCTCGGAGGTTGTCAAATGTAAGGCATAAGTCATCCACCTATGAATCGACACGTTTTGTTTTGATGACTACATCATCTATGTACGCCTCCATGGTTTTGTTGATCTGTTTTTTCAGGCATGTTTGAATCATGCGTTGGTAGGTTGCGCTGGCATTTTTTAGTCCAAGGCATAGTATTGAAGCAGAAGGTCCCATATGGAGTGATGAATGCCATTGCGGCTTGGTCGGATTCTTTTATCTTAATTTGATGATATCCGGAGTATGCGTCGAGGAAGCATAGGGAATCGTGCCTTGCGGTTGCGTCAGTAATCTTCTTGATTCGAGGTAGTGGGAAGGGGTCCTTAGGGCAAGCCTTATTAAGGTCTTTTAAGTCGACACACACGCGCCATGATTTATACTTCTTAGGTACCATGACCAGGTTTGCTAGCCAGTTCGGATGTTTTATTTCTCTGATAAACCCGGCTTCGAGTAGCTTGGCTAGCTCCGCCCCCATAGCCTGTCATTTGGGTTCGGAGAATCGGCGCAGAGTTTGTTTGACTGGTTTGTATCCTTTCAGTCTTCGTGGGATACCTGGCATATTCGAAGGGTGCCAGGCAAAAATGTCCCAGTTCTCACGCAAGAATGCGCGTAATGTGGCGTCCACCGTCGGATCCAGCTGTGCTCCAATGGAGGCTATTTTATTGGGATCCGTCAGGTGGACTTGAAATTTGACTATTTCATCTGCCGGCTTGAAGGAGGTAGACTTGGGTCTCTTATCGAGGATTACATCGTCCATGTCTACTGTGGAACGTAGAGTGGTCAATTCCTCGGCCGCGAGGGCCTCAGATAATGCCTCAAGGGCTAGAGAGGCGGTTTTGTTTTCGGCACGGAGTGCTATGTCCGGATCACTAGCGATAGTGATAATTCCATTGGGCCCGGGCATTTTGAGCTTCATATACCCGTAATGGGGTATGGCTTGGAAGCGTGTGAATGCATCTCGCCCGAGCAAAGCATGATACCCTCTGTTGAATGGTGCCACATGGAAGAGTAACTCTTCGGACCTATAGTTCTCCGGCGTGCTGAATACCACATCGAGTTTGATTTTTCCCGAGCATCTGGCTTCTCGACTGGGGATAATACCGCGAAAGGTTGTGTTACTTTGCTCAATACAACTCCTGACCATTTCCATTTTATTGAGCGTGTCCTCGTAAATGAGGTTCAGTCTGCTGCCAGCGTCCATGAGCACTTTAGTGAGCCGAAAGCCGTCTATGATTGGATTTAGAATCAAAGTGGCTGGTGCCTGGACTAAGCGGGCTCTTGGTTCGTCATCGGCGTTGAAAGTGATCGCCGTGTCATTCCAAGGATTTACTGCTGCCATGTGGCAGACTTCGGCGAGGTCGCGAAGCGCTCTCTGGGGCCGATTATTCAAAGAAAAGGTCTCGAAGACTGTGAATACTTCGGGATCATTGTCCTCCAAAGAATATTTCTTTGGAGTGTTGTTAGTGAGGAGACCCTCGCCGCTTTTGGCCACCTGCCGGAGTATCCAACATGCTCGAAGGCTACGCGTTGGTTCGTTGTCCAGCGTCACGTGAATTTTGCAGGGTTTGTCGAGCCATTCTTCGAGGACAGTTTTATGCCCCGTAACGGGTTTAATTTTCTTGTCCACGAGATGATGATTGGGTGCTCCGCGGGGGTGCACCCTTTTTGCCCATCCGGGGGGATGGCCTAAAGGCATGCGGTTCCCAGCAGGTTGTCTGGGTTTTCCATGCGCTTTCCATTGCGCAGTACTTATGTACTATGTGTGACAATTTGGCAAAGTGTAGTATGCGACGGCGGTTGAGGGCATTAAGGATTCCCTCATCTGTGCAATTGTTGCAAAAGACCGAGATTGCGTCGTCGTCACAGCAATCCTTGATCTTGTTTTTAACAAGCAGGAATCTAGCCCAAAAGTGGTGGACTATTTCCTGAGGCCGCTGCCGCACATACATTAAGTCGCATATGTCTGGAGGACCGGAGTTTCTTGGGGAATACTTCTTGTGGTGGGTGGGCGGGATCGAATCCGAACCCCGACCCACTGAGAAATCCGGATTCTGAAGAATTTCCAAGGTTATGAGCCTGGGCTCCGGAGCATCCGGTGTGTTTTCAGGCTTAGTACCCAATTCAATGTTCGGAGGACAGGTAGTGTCTTCCAGAAGGGGAGAGTCCGGTTCCCCGAGTTTGGGAACCCGAACATACTTCATTCTCAACGTAGGAGAAGAGTTGTTGTCGGCTTGTTCCTCCATGATTTCCACATGATGGGTGATCGGCGAAGATCTGATTTATCTCTGATCGGGTTTAAGCTCAATCCGATCATACTCGGTTGCGACCCCCAGGGCGGTGATGCAATCTAGCAGTTCATTTAATGCCGATACATCTACCGGATCCACCTTGTCATAGTATTCAGGGCCAACATGGAGGCGATTTTTGGCGATGAGTTGGGCTGCTTCAGGCTTAACGGCCGGGCGAGAGCCCATAATGAAGTTGCTGAGCCAGAGGATTCTCCCTAAAGCTAGGGCTTCTCCGGAAGTGATGCTTTCTTTGATGACAAGGCGAGCCATCAATCCTTCTGTCGACGACACGGAGGAACTCTCGATGAAAGCACCAATGTTGGTGTCAAAACCGATAGATCTCGGGTAGGTGGTCCCGAACTATGCATATAAGGATCGAAGGTAACAGGGAGGCAAGGGACACGATGTTTAACCAGGTTCGGGCCCTCTTAATGGAGGTAATACCCTACTTCCTGCTTGATTGACTATGATGAGTATAGGGGTTTACAAGAGTTGATCTACCTCGAGATCGTGATGGCTAAACCCTAGATGTCTAGCCTGTATGATTGTGATTCCCCCTATGGACTACCCGCTCCGTTTTATATAAGCACCGGAGGGGACTAGGGGTGTACAAAGTCGGTTTACAGAGGAAGGAAACTACACATCCAGATGCCAAGCTTGCCGTCCACGTAAAGGAGAGTCCCATCCAGACACGGGAGTAGGCCTTCTATTCTTGTATCTTCACGACCCGTCAGTCCGGCCCATGTCACATAGGCCGGCTCTCCGAGGACCCCATAATCCAAGACTCCCTCAGGCACCATAGGACAACACCAAAATAAAACATACAACTCAAACCAATCACGATCATTGGACAAAATGGATCTACTCAAACATCATAAAATAGCCACACATCATTGGATAATAAAATATAGCATTGAGCACCATGTTTAAGTATAGATTACAACGGGGAGAGGAGGTGTTACACTGCTGCATAGAGGGGGAGAAAGTTGGTGTTGATGGTAGCGAGGTTGTTGGTGTAGATCGTTGTCACGATCCTTGCCCCGGCGGCACTTCGGCACCACCGGGAGAGAAGGGGGAGAGCCCCCCTCCTTCTTCTTCTTCCTTGACCTCCCCCTAGATGGGAGGAGGGTTCCGCTCTGGCCCATGGTCTCCATGGCGGCGGAGGGGCAGGAGCCCCTTTGAGATTGGATATATCTCTTTGTTTCTCTTCTATTTCGGGTTCCTGTTTTCTGGCCTTTCACCATTTCTTAAATTCCCAAAGATCCGTAACTCCGATTGGGCTGAAATTTTGAGGGGATTTTCTTCCGGATATTCTCATTCTTGCGGGCAAAGGATACCCCCAACCGACTTACAAGGTGTCCATAAGCCCTAGGGCGTGCCCTATGAGCTTGTGGGGCCTGTTGACCACTTCTCATGTTGATTCTTCTTTCCAAAAATCACATATATTCCACACACAAAGATGCTTAAGTTTTTATCGTGTTTGGACTTCATTTGATATGGATATTCTGCGAAACAAAAAACATGTAACAAATAGGAACTGACACTGGGCACTGGATCAATATGTTAGTCCCAAAAATCATATAAAATGTTGCCAAAAGTATATGAAAGTTGTAGAATATTGGCATGGGACAATAAAAAATACAGATACGATGGAGACGTATCAGTGGTCCTGGTGTTCCGGAGCCCGAATGACCCTCCTGGGCCAGGGTTTGGTGGCGAAGATGCCACAAGGGATGGTGAAGAAGCCAATGCAATCTGAGGGATCAACGGGACACACATACGAAGATCGCCATGGTTGCTAATGACGAAAGCCACGACGATGACGTAGATCATGCAGAAAGGGCGGGACGGTGGGTTGATGTTGACCTGGCCCGCCCCGTCGATGGTGAATGTGATGGAACCAAATGTTAGGCTCTCTCGTGGCAGGAGGCCGCCTGAAGCTGAGGAAGATCCGATCTGAGATCGGTCTCCAACCGACACACTCCATGCCTAGTGCGCCAACTAACGGTGCACATTTCTCTCAATACCTTTGGTAGGGTACCTTGCATAGCTCGAAGTCACAGATCGGAGGCCGCACGGGGATTTACCCAGGTTCGGGCCTCCATGGTGGAATAATGCCCTACCTCCTGCTTGTTGTTATTCATTGATTGTGGAATACCTCGTGTGAGGGTTTACAATGGGGTGGATGAGATACTACCAAGATTTGTTCTACTAGAGATTAGATCGGAATGAGGGGCCCCTAGCCTCCCATTATATACAAGGTGGAGGCTAGGGTATTAAAATGGGAGATGCAATCTAGGTCGCTGCCGCCATCAACTTGGGGATCAAAGTGTTCAGGGAACACTTATCCCTTCCTCTAGGCTCCCTCCTGTTGTCAGGTTTCTGATGGGCCTAGCGCCCCCTGGTACGCATGCCGCCGGGTTCCTTATGGGTGAGCCACCCCCAGTGTATTATATGATCAACGGGTATGAACCTCGTATTTGGGTGTTGCCAATCTTCAATCCTCCACACCCAACGACCTTGCAACTTGGGTAGCTAAACGGAATGCAATGGCAACCATAATTAGAGACCATATGTTGAGAGCTCCACAATGGATGAAGACCCTAGAAGACAAACACCGATCTAAACATGTGTTTCGAGCAGGTGACTGGGTCTTTCTAAAGCTCTATTCGTACATGGAACAATTGGTGGCTCGACGGACCATCACAAATTGGGGTTCAGGTATTTTGGGCCTTTTCAGGTCTTGGAACGGGTGAGAGGGGTTGCCTATCGTCTACAACTTCTTGAATCTACATTATCTCAGCATCCCAGGAAGAGTTAAACTATGCTCAAAAGCTGGTACACTCGACTAAACCCGCTCAGGTGCTGGAATCACTGCTGGTCAAATTCGGAGGGTGCACTCGCAAGTAGTACAAGATTGTGTGGAGGAGTCTTCCCGTATCCATGACAACATGTGAATGGTCTAGCATGCTCTCTGAAATCCCTACAACTTGAGGCCAAGCTGCATTTCATGGAGAGGGGAGTGCTATCGCTCCTATCTTCTATTGGGTCATTCGCTGGTCTAGTTGTATTCAAGCCGAGCGTCGTAGCTTTTATAGTTATTAGATGTGTTTATGCAGCACATTCAAGATCATTTGTATCCACTAAACTCTTATACTCCTCCTATAGAGCTTCTTCCTCAAGCTAACTCTCCCCCTTCCTCTGTATCACTCATGTACACTCTTGATTCCATGAGTTCAACGATCTACACCCTGGCAATTGTGGGGAATGCTATCAGGTGTGTGGCATTTGGTATATCTAGAGTGCTTGAGACCGTGCGAGGCGAGGGTAAAAGATGGGAAAAGCGAGTCAATGACATATATACACCTATGTAAGGACATGCGAGGGGATCGAAATGGAAATGACAAAATGAATCAGTAGCCTCAATCGCTTCCTAGGAGTTTTACCCCTAGGAAGCTTAGTGATTTAGAAGATATTGTTCGTCTATTTACATCAATTCAGACTTTTGATGAACTTACTAATTTTCCTCCCCGTGAAAAAAAAACTTTCGGCCTTTAAAACAGAACTGTTAACTTCTGAGAAGGCACGCCCTGAACTCGGGTACATATGAAATCGCTTTTAAAAAATGCATTTAACCATGTTTTAAAATGTAAAAGAAATCAAAATGAAATTTCACGTGAACATGTTCACAAAAAAATATGTGTGCAGCACAACATTTTGCGGAAAAATGTCTTTTTATTTTGCCTCCGCAGAGAAGACAAATTCCAGTGCTTCTAAATAAAGTTCAATGACACATTTTCTGTTTTTTTTTGCACGGGCCAAATAAAAAGTAGTTTTTTTACGAAACTTTCTGCGCGCACATAGAACATGAAAATATATGCGTGCAACATTTTTTCAGAATTTTTTGGCATTTAGAAATGTGTTTTCGAAAGTGAGGTCATATGTTCCCGGATTCATCCACGTATTTTCCTTTAACTTGTATCCTTCAAATGAAAACACTAATAACACTGATATGTGTCAAGTATATATGACAACCCGCACCACCGACTGTTTTCTGTGGAAGCCACTGCTGTCCACCGATCCAAGCCTTTTGGTCATGAAGGGGGCTGCTTCGGAAGCCACTGCTGCCCACCGATCCAGGCCTTGGTCATGAAGGGGGCTGCTTCGATTGGCGAGAGGTTGCGAGCCCACTTAACCCTACCATCAGTTTTCGCCCCTTGGCCGTAGCATTGGTACTGCCCGTAGAACGCCGTCCTGCATGCAAAGTTGCAAACCCAGGCCAAAGCGCGTCATATATTGGTCTTCCTTTGGCGGGAAAATGGCAGCGGAGTAAGACTAAGTTTACCTCTGGTTGGCGGTGTGGTTCCAGTCATCCCAGCCTCGAGGGCTCACCGCTGCGGACATGTAGGTGAGAGCGAACACGACGCGGGAGTAGGGCTCCCATGGACGCCCCAGGATGGAGGTGCTGACCCCGACGCCGGTCAGCTTGCACCTGACGAAGCTGTATCCGGTGTGGTTCAACTCGGACGCCCGCTTCTGCGCCGTGAACGCGCCGCCGTTGGGCGAGGTGGAGTGCAGGTGGCATTTCTGCACACGAACCATTGTTAGTTGATCTTGGCACTTGGCAGCAACCTCTCGTACGTACGGGGTAAGTACGTATGATCTATCATCTATGCGCACGGGTTTGCTGGTGAGAAGGGTGAACATGTACTTACTTCAAAGAGAGCCCGGCCGTTCCCGCAGATGAAGTCGGTGCCACCTTCGATGTAGCACCCGCAGTAGTAATGGCGCCCGTTATCGTCGAGGAGCGTGTCTTGGAACGACGAGAAGCTGCACCCGTAGAACGCCGCCCTGTCTCCCATGACTCTCGCCGCAATGGCCGGAGCGCTGGTCCCCAACGTGTTCTAAAACCCCGAGAAAATTAGCAAGAAACTGTCAGCACCCGCGTCTCGCTCTTTCTTTGCAATCACGAACTATGGATGGCAGACTTACCCGGAACGTTAAGCGGCTGGCGACGAAGTCGGAGGCCAGAACGGACACGGTAGGGGAAGTGTCGCTGGATACCCAGCGCTCGTTCCAGGTGATCACGGTCGTGTTGGCGCTCGTGCCGAAAAGTGTTATGTTGGGCTTGTCCACGGGGACGACGATCTTCTCCCTGCAACGACAGATTCCAGGCGATCAGGCATGCACCACACCACGTATCAGAATTCAGAATTCAGAAGGTAATGGTCATTTGCGGTACTTGCCTGTAGATTCCGGGCTTGATCAGGATGACAGTGCGGGCGGAGCTGTTCGCGGGGGCGGCGGCGATCGCCTCGTGGATCTTCCTGTAATCGCCTTTGCCGGATTGGTCGACCGTGAGGAGATTACCCGGACCCGGCATCGCCATGCCACTGGCACGGGCACAGGCCGTGTCGTCGGGGAAAGAGTAGGAAGAGGTGGCAGAGCAAAAGCAGAGCAGAGCCAGCAGTATGGCGACCCTGGCCGCCGAGTTGACGCGATTTAACATCCCCCGATGATTCAACATCAAGGCACGCTGATCGCGTTCGTTGCAGGCGGATGGCTTTATAGTATATGTGGAGTGGAGGGTGCATCAGCGGATCGGTGCAAGCTCACTCTCATGTGATCCTTTTTGTGGTCTTTCAGTAACTTTGGAACAAAGAAAACCCCTCCATCACGAGAAATCGGCTCGTGAATGTCTCACAAGTAGAGATGCACATAAACAGTTGTCCTAAATGTGGTTGGTGACTTTAGCCTTATCTTCAGAAAAGAAATCACGTAAGATAATTGCTCATTGCTGACCTGGAAGAGAAGAAAAGGGTGTTTGCTTTCTCCTATACATGAACTAGTTTTGCTTAGATGGCACATTGTTTTCCATAACCATCGACACATGTGAAGGACAGCTCCAAGAGCTGAAGAAATCCTTTCAAGGAAAGCTAACAAACTATCTGACCAGTTTCAGACTGCCCCTAGGGTGTGCATCGTTCATGCACTCCATCTAATCATGGTGTATGGGAAATAAATTTGACGATGAATTGAACTTTGGATATCTCATGGTTGATGATCTTAGTAATCTTGTTATATGCTGCACTGCACTGTTAGATTGAACGGGAGATGGTCAGCGAGATTCACCTTTTATTTGCCAGGTCCCAAATTTAGTTTTCTTCTTCATTCATTTTTTGATGGTCAAACCAATAGAGATCGAACGCAACGGCTCACACAGAGAACAAAAAATCTCACTAGGCTGCTTACAAGTTACAAGCTCATGCATGACTGCTCGTCGACGACCGGCTGTCACCGTGCTTCCCCTGACAAAATGGCTGCTGAGAGGCCACATAATTTACTCTTAATTATTGTTCGTCACCATCAGCGAAGACCCAAAACACATAGTATTAAGAAATCCATCAAGGGAGGGAAAGATGACAAGCTTTCTGACGAAGGATTTCCGGTTTGAGACTGCACTACCGTGCCACCTTCATGCACTGCGCGCACTTGTACAATCTTTAATTTGTTGTTTATCACAAGCAGGAAAGGCTGGCAGCTGGCAGTGGACGTCTGGACAGCAAAGCTGCAAACTTATTAGTATAGTCAAGCAAACCGTATTTACTTTTCTTCAAAATTGAGATAATCCCACTGCCTCAGCAAGGATTGGTGCACGCATCCATATTTGTCTTCAAACTATATTGGCTACCAACAGCCGAAAATGAATGCGGGTGGTGGTCTAGCAATAAGGCAACTTAATTTGAGAGGAACCGTTTGGCCAGAGCTTAAGATATTTGTAAGGGTTCATGTGACATGACTACTTAAATTTGTTTCTGGTTTCCATAGTTGATTTGTTTATGAGGTTTCATTTTTTACTTTATTGTATTATTTACATTTTTATTTCATTTGTGATGGTGGAAGTAGTTATGTTGTGATTATGCAGGGCTCCTCATCCACCTCCTCCTCCTCCTCCAAGAAAGAAAGTTCGGGTTTGTGCCTCTCGCCGGCGCCGGCGCAGGTCCGCCTCGTCTCCGGTGGCCCTAGGGCCATGGAGGCGCGGTGGATACTGGCAAGGGCTGGCGGGAGGGCTCTGTTTTTAGTCGTTTTTTTTCAATCTTGTTAGGGTTTGTGTCCTACTCAGAAAGGCGAGACGGCAGTGGCTCCCTGAAGATGGAATAAAGGTCTCCCCGCTTAGCCCCCGTTCCGGCAGTGCGTCTAGCATCGTTGGTGGGCGTGTGGAGGTGTGTCTCCGGCAGATCTATCTTTGGTGGATTTGCTCGGATCTCGTCGTTGTTCGTCTACGTTCGTGTGTCTTTGGTTTGGATCCTTCCGATCTACGTTATTTTTCATCGGCGGCGGTTGCTGTTCTGGGGTGCTGGTCCTATGGGGCCTTAGCACGACGACTTCCCGACTGTCTACTATAACAAGTTGTGCCCGGCTCCGGTGATAGAGGGGCGATGACGGCGGCGCGCCTTCGGCTTGCTTCGGTGCTTGTAGTCGTCGCTAGATGGTCTACGAATCTGGATGTAATTTTTATTTCTGGTATTCGTTGTACTGCCATGATTGAAGATGAATAGATTGGAAGTTTTTTCGCAAAATAATAATAATTATGTTGTGATTGCTTTGTTCTCTAGCCAAAAGAAAAAAAATAGCACGAATTGCTTTGTTTATAGGAATCTAGCAAATATCACCCTCAGTACCACATATAACCCCTTACAAGCCACGAAACGTTTCCTCGTTGCTCCTCCCATGAGCGACACCCACGCTAGACTCCCTCTCCCCTCCCCCCCTCCTCATCCGGTGTTGCGCCCGATTTGCCTCGTATCATGTGTCCTTAGGGCCATGTAGACGCGATGGATCCCGAATCTTGTTGGTGTGAGAGCTCCTGCTTCGTTATTAGGTGTTTTTTAGTTCCTTTAGAGTTTTTTTCATGCTTAGCCTCCGTCCCGGCAGTGCGTCAAGCGTGGCCGGAGGGCGTGAGAAGGTGTATCTGCGACGAGGGGGTTTGCCCCGGCCTCTGCATCAGAAAGATGCATACGGCCAAATTATTAATAAGCAAAAGGTCCAACAAAAGTCTCGTAGTCTCAAACAAAGGAAAAAATGCTCAACATAGAGCACGAAAGCAAAAACAGGACAGCCACAATCGGCAGGCAAAAAAAAGATAGGAAACTAAACGCCTATCCTATTACATGATCGCCATCCAAACCGGTTGAAGATAGCCCGAGTTACCGTCTTCCATCGGATAGATCCAGTAACCAAATGCTCTCTGGCCTCCGTCGGAGTGAGCAGCGACCATATACGGATGAGTGTAGTGGCCCTGAAGACAACCTGCAAGAAATGAATATTTGTTGTTCTGTTAAAAACCAAATCGTTTCTGCAGTTTCAAATTGCCCATAGTAAAGCACATACTCATACACGGATATGTCTCGTTGTTACTACGTCAATCCCATCTAGCCACGTCCCAAATAACGTGTTGATGGAATTTGGAGGGTGTGAGGAGGTGTATCCCCGACGAATCTCGCGGGATACAGTCGATGTTTTTCTTCGGTAGATCTGCTTGAATCAGGCTTTTGTTCGTCTGAGTTTTGTGTTTATAGGTTGGGTCCTTTCGATCTATGCTTTTCTTCATCGACGACGGTTGTTGTTCCGGTTTGCTGGTTCCTTGGGGCAAGAGCACGACGATTTCCTAACTGTCTACTACAACAAAGTTGTCCTGTTCTGGTGAGGAAGGAGTTATGGCGGCGGCATGCCTTTGACTCGCCCAGTGCATGTAATTATCGCTAGATGGTCTAGAGACAAGGATGTAAGTTTTATTGCTTCTCAGGGCAACTCCAACACTGACCCGCAAACCAGACATTGTATCCGTTCGCGGACCGGGGACCAGTCCGTGGACATTGATGCGGGAGCCGGCCACCCAACCGTTGCCGAAAATGTCCGCCGCTATTAACATCTTCTGCGAAATATGTATGACTCATTATGGTACTAATCCATGGATTAGTAGCCTCCACCAAGCACGAAGAAAGGCTTTCGCTAAAACATGTGTAATTACTTAGTAGCTTCCGCCAAAGGTCAAATACTTGCATGCATGGATTAAAGTTTGCTTCCGCGAAACACTTGGATGATTAAGTTTGCTTCCACCAAATACTTTCATCACTAAAATAGTGATAACACTCTTATACTCCCTTCGTCCGGAAATACTTGTCGGAGAAATGGATAAAAATGAGTGTATTTAGAACTAAAATACATCTAGGTACACTCATTTTTCCGACAAGTATTTTTGGATAGAGGGAGTATTAATTTACAGAGCGAGTAATTAGTAGCTTCCGCCATCCAGTGCTAATTAGTGTGCATGCTAATTACTTCTCTGTTCCTAAATATAAGTCTTTTAAAAGATTTTAATGCGACTATATACGGAGCAAAATAAGTAAATCCACGCTCTAAAATATGTTTATATACATCCGTATGTAGTTTTTATTGAAATCTCTACAAAAACTTATATTTAGGAACGGAGGGAATAGAAACTTCCACCTAATATATGTTTTGATTAAGCGGTCCGGCCAAATTAGTGAACCTTCCGCCAAATGCATGCTTTGCTAGGGCAAACCTTTCGCCAATTAGTAGCTTCCGCAACGGTCAAATACTTGCATGGATTAAAGTTTGCTTCTGCAAAAACTTGCCTGATTAAGTTTGCTTCCGCCAAATACTTCCATGACTAAGGAAAAAAATGAAACAATGCATGCTAATTAGTAGTAGCTTCGGCCGTTCAGTGCTAATTAGTGTGCGTGCTAATTAGATGCTTCCATCCATATGCTCCGATTAAGTGGGCTGGCCAAATTAGTGAACCTTCCGCCAAATGCATGCTTTGTTAGGCAAACCTTTCGCTAAATGCAATGCTAATTAGTACACCTTCCGTTCCAAAATAGATGGAGTAGCTTTCACCAAACGCCAATGCTAATTGCCAGCCTTCCATCATCCGAAGGGAGAGAGAAGGGCGTGTGGTGGCATTTGATTAGACACGAGGATATCCGGACGAGGATATCCGGACTCTTGCAAAGCTCCCCTTGTTTGATTTCAGTTTGCCGAAAAACAGACGTCTAGACTGCTCTGCAGGCCGATGGGTACTGTGTTGGATGGCAAACTGTGCCCGAACAGCATGTTGCGGACGGATGCGGGTGATTTGAGGGTCCGCTTTGGAGGTGCCCTTATCTTCTTTGTGCTGCAATGATGTTATGAATAGTTTTTTTTCAAAAGAAGCTTTTTTACAAGATGCATTTCATTGCATCTATCTATTCTACTTATTAGGCGAACTCCAACGAGCGACCCTGTTTCGTCCGTCTCAATCCGTTTTGGTCAAAACGATAAATGGGACGGCCCAATGAGCGAGGGCAAGACCAAATCTTGTCCACATTGTGTCCATCTCAACCCAAATCTAGAGAAAATCTATGGTGGATTTGTGCCAAATTGAACAATGAAAGGACGCGCACGCGGCTTCTCGTCGTCCGCCCCGGTCCCGCATGCCGCCGCCCAACCACTTCCCACCGCCCACATTTAAGCTGCACGCATGAGGTGGGCCCGCCTATCGGCCACCAAGGCCCCCCACAACACCCTTTTTAATGTTGTAGTCGTAGACCGGTCGTCCACATCCTCTTCCCCACGAGCTGAGCGCCCCCCGCCCCCCAACTTTATGTAGGTTTTCTTCTACCACAGCATTGAAAATCTTTTGAGAACTAATAAATTCTTTAATGTTGTTCTCAGGTTCAGTAGGTACCCTATTAATTATTATTATTATCATCATCATCATCATCATCATCATCATCATCACATGAATTACCATAATTATTAGAGGAATTTCTAGGACACAATCTAGCATTAAAATTCCCTCTATAAGCATTATTGTTGAAATTATTTCTAGCGACAAAATTCACATCAATAACATCATTATTTTGCTCAACCAAAGTAGATAGTGGCACATCATTAGGATCAACTTCAGCATTTTTGCTAGTAAGCATATTCATAAGAGCATCTGTTTTATCATTGAAAGTAGTAGTTTCTTCGACAGAGTTTACCTTCTTACCAGTTGGAGCTTGTTTGGTGTGCCATTAAGAATAATTTTTCTTCATATTATCAAGAAGCTTTGTAGCCTCTCCCAATGTAATTCTCTTAAAAGTACCTCCTGCAGCAGAGTCTAGAAGATTTCTCGAAACAAAGTTTAGCCCCGCATAGAAATTTTGCATAATGATCTATAAGATTAAACCATGAGTGGGGCGATTTTTAATCATTACTTTCATTATCTCCCAAGATTGTGCAACATATTCTTGCTCAAGTTGCTTAAAATTCATGATTTGATTTCTAATAGAAATAATTTTAGCGGGAGGAAAATACTTGGCTATAAAAGCATCCTTATATTTATCCCATGAATCAATATAAATTTGAGGCAAGGATAAAAACCAAGTTTTAGAACGGTCTCTTAGCGAGAAAATAAATAATTTCAACTTAACAATATCATTATTCACATCTCTTTTCTTTTGCATATCACATAATTTGTTGGGAACGTAGCATGCAATTTCAATAAAATTCCTACGCTCACGCAAGATCAATCTAGGAGATGCATAACAACGAGAGGGGGAGAGTGTGTCCACGTACCCTCGTAGACCGAAAGCAGATGCATTTTCTCAACGCGGTTCATGTAGTCGAACGTCTTCTCGTTCTGACCGATCGAGTATCGAACGTACGGCACCTCCGAGTTTTACACACGTTCAGCGCAATGACGCCCCTCGAGCTCTTGATCCAGTAGAGGGTCAAGGACTAGATGAGTTCCGTCAGCATGACGGCGTGGGTGACGGTGATGGTGATGTGATCCGCGCAAGGCTTCGCCTAAGTACCGCGAGAATATGACCAGAAGCGTAAACTATGGAGGGGGGCGCCGCACACGGCTTGGAGCAATTAGTGTGTCTTCTAGGGGCGCCCCCGCCTCGTATATAAACGAGGGAGGGAGAGGAGGCCGGCCTAGGCGCGCCCCAAGTGGGAAGGAGTCCCACTTGGACTCCTAGTTGGATTCCCCCCCCTTCCTTTTACTGGACGGGGAAAGGGGGAAGGAGAGGGAGTAGGAGAAGGAAAGGGGGGCGGCGCCCCCTTACCTAGTCCAATTCGGCCTCCTCCCTTGTGGGTGGTAGGCCAGCTCCTTGTGGGCTGGATAGCCTCCCTCCTATGGCCCATATCTTTCCCCGGGGGGTTCCGGTAACCCCTCTGGTACTCCGGTATGTACCCGATGCACTCCAGAACCTTTTCGGTGTCCGAATACTACCTTCCAATACATCAATCTTTACCTCTCGACCATCTCGAGACACCTCGTCATGTCCACGATCTCATCCGGGACTCCAAACAACCTTCGGTCACCAAAACACATAACTCATATAATACATATCGTCATCGAACGTTAAGCGTGCGGACCCTACTGGTTCGAGAACTATGTAGACATGACCGAGACACCTCTCCGGTTGATAACCAATAGCGGAACCTGGATGCTCATATTGGTTCCCACATATTCTACGAAGATCTTTATCGGTCGAAGCGCTATGTCCACATACATTATTCCCTTTGTCATCGGTATGTTACTTGCCCGAGATTCGGACGTCGGTATCTTCATACCTAGTTCAATCTCGTTACCAGCAAGTCTCTTTGCTCGTTCTGTAATGCATCATCCCGCAACTAACTCATTAGTCACATTGCTTGCAAGGCTTCATATGATGTGCATTACCGAGAGGGTCCAGAGATACCTCTCCGATACTCGGAGTGACAAATCCTAATCTTGATCTATGCCAACCCAACAAACACCTTCGGAGATACCTGTAGAGCATCTTTATAATCACCCAGTTACATTGTGACGTTTGATAGCACACAAGGCATTCCTCCGGTGTTTGGGAGTTGCATAATCTCATAGTCGGAGGAATATGTATTTGACATGAAAGCAGTACAATAAAACTGAATGATCATTATGCTAACCTAATGGATGGGTCTTGTCCATCACATCATTCTCCTAATGATGTGATCCCATTCATCAAATGACAACATATGTATATGGCTAGGAAACTTAACCATCTTTGATTAACGAGCTAGTCTAGTAGAGGCATACTAGGGACACGGTGTTTTGTCTATGTATTCACACATGTATCAAGTTTCCGGTTAATACAATTCTAGCATGAATAATAAACACTTATCATGACATAAGGAAATATAAAATAACAACTTTATTATTGCCTCTGCCTCTAGGGCATATTTTCTTCAGTCTCCCACTTGGACTACAGCCAATAATCTAGTTCACATCGCCATGTGATTTAACACCAATAGTTCACATTTGTATGTGATTAACACCCAAAGGGTTTACTAGAGTCAATAATCTAGGTCACATCGCTATGTGATTAACACCCAAAGAGTACTAAGGAGTGATCATGTTTTGCTTGTGAGAGAAGTTTAGTCAACGGGTCTGCCACGTTCAGAGCTGTATGTAGTTTGCAAATTTTCTATGTCTACAATGCTCTGCATGGAGCTACTCTAGCTAATTGCTCCCACTTTCAATATGTATCCAGATTGAGACTCGGAGTCATCACGATCGGTGTAAAAGCTTGCATCGACGTAACTCTTTATGATGAACTCTTTATCACCTCCATAACCAAGAAATATTTCCTTAGTCCTTTTAGGTAACTAAGGATAATTTTGACCGTTGTCCAGTGATCCACTCCTGGATCACTATCGTACCCCCTTGCCAAACTCATGATAGGTACACAATAGGTCTGGTACACAACATAGCATACTTTATAGAAACTATGGCTAAGGCATAGGGAATGACTTTCATTCTCTTTCTATTTTCTGTTGTGGTCGAGTTTTGAGTCTTACTCAACTTTACACCTTGCAACATAGGCAAGAACTCCTTCTTTGACTGTTCCATTTTGAACTACTTCAAAATCTTGTCAATGTATGTACTCGCTGAAAGATCTTATCAAGCGTCTTGATCTATCTCTATAGATCTTCGTGCCCAATATGTAAACAGCTTTATCGAGGTCTTTGATGATGCCATAGACCTAGGGTAGGGTCATAGGCCTGAACTCTACGCCCTACCCAAGGTCACTACCCTAGAAGCAAAGACATTCAAAGCACAACAGGAAGTATCAACTGAAGCCATCGAGTGCAATCCACTCGACTAGTCACCTCACTCGGATACCCCCAATTTCACTCGACCTGGATGGAGTCATTCGACCATACAGGAAACCACTCGAAGTACAGAAGGCTTAGGGTCACTCAGGATGACAACGGTCAGGCGTTCACTTCGTAGTCTTAAAGACCATTGATAACACTTTATAGCTGGCGTTACCAGTAACGTCCTATCTTAATGTACATTGAACCCCTATAACGGAGGATGGCTGGGGTCCTGGCGCACTCTATATAAGCCAACCCCCTCCTCTGGGACAAGGGTTCGCACCCCTTGTAACACACACCCATATTACAGTCGACCGCCTCAGGGCACCGAGGCGTAGGGCTTTTACCTCCTCCGAGAGGGGCCTGAACTCGTAAACTCATGTGTACAACCTCGCTGTAGCTAGGGCCTTGCCTCCTCATACGTACCCCCTATTCTTACTGTCAGACTTACTACCATGACAATTGGCGCCCACCGTGGGGCAAAGCGTCTTTGCAACTTCCGGCGAGGTTGCGTTTTCTCCAATCTTCATCAACATGGTTTCCGGCGGTGGTTTGGTCATGGGACGCGAGCTCCGACTCAGTGTGCTCACTTTTGTCGTCGACGACTCCGCCTGGCTCCAGGAAGCCCCCCTCGATGTCAAGGCTCTCCCTATCCGCGGATCGTTGCACTTCCACGCGAGTACTTGCGGCGTCCTCCTTCGGCAACCGTCGACCCTATATCGGTCTGTCCTCGCCTCGCCTTCTCACTCTGCTAGATGCCGTCGCAAGTGATCTGGTCAGTCGTGGCTCCAACGGTGGGTGAAGCATGCGGTGGCTCGCAAGACGACCACCCCCAAGTCGCGGCAATCGAGCCCGACGAATTTCACTGCGGTCCAGTTGACCTGCCGACTGGCTCTGCAGGTATGTTTTCCGAGAGCGGGAGCTGTGACCCCGCTGCAGAAGTTCTCGTGGTCGACTCTCGTCACAGCCCGCCTGGGTTTCGCTGCAGCGGCGGCAACGGTGGTGGCGATGGTCCTTCATTCGGCCACGAGGAGTACGAGCCCCAACCTCTCAACTCGCAGCAGAGGGAAGAGCTACACCACCACAACGTGGAGGCCCTCCAGACCCCCATCATCGGGGAAACCGCCGAGGCTCGGGCCTTGGAGGCTGCGCGCCTGGCCACACCGGCGGAGCGTGCTCGTTTGGAGAATCTCCAACATTCTCTCAACGAACGTGCTCGTCGACTGATCTCCGAGTCCAGTCGACGTCCACGACAATTGTTTCTGCCTAAACCTGAGGTATTCCGCACTCTGATCCACAATCTTCCAACTATTGCGCGTATAGCAGAGTCTATTCAGCCATCCTGTTCAGAGGCTGGAAGGGGCTTGGAACATATCAGAACGCTGCTCCGAGCAGCAGGAGAGCTGAACTCCGCCATTTCCCAATCGCGGAACAGGATCCACATCAGGTCAGTAAGGGCAGATACAGTTCAGTCGGCACACAGTCCTGGGTCGCCTTTGCGACATGAAGATCGTGATCACCGCCGAGATCGGCACCTAGGAAGAGCTCATGGAGAGTTTGACCGTGAGTATGCCCGTGACAACCACTGTCGAGTGCCTTCTCCCCTTCCGAGGGACGGGTCGTATGCGCCCCAGTGGTATGATGATAGGCGCCCGTATGGTAATGACCGCAAAGTTCCAGTCGACCCGAGAGAGCCTGGGTTCGACACAAGGTCAGTCCTTGTCCAAGGTTTGGTCGACCGGAACAGAGCATACAGAGAGGGGTTGGAAAGAGACAGGCCCGGTGGAAGCAGGGTCCACATTTCCGGCCCCGAGTGTTTCGGAAGAGCCATCTGAGTCGCTGAGATCCCTCACAACTACAGATTGGCGGCTGGCGTCAGTAAGTTCACAGGAGAATCGAAGCCCGACACTTGGTTAGAAGACTACCGAGTGGCTGTGCATATCGGTGGCGGCGGCGATGAGGTGGCCATGAAGCACCTCCCTTTGATGCTTGAAGGTTTTGCCAGAGCTTGGCTGAATCAGTTGGCCCCTAGAAGCATTTTCAGTTGGGATGAGTTGGCCCGGGTGTTTACCAAAATATTTGAGGGCACCTGCAAGAGACCTGCTGGTTTGTCAGAATTGCAACATTGCATGCAGAAGCAGAATGAGACCTTGAGAGATTATATCCAGAGATGGATCACTCTTCACCACACAGTGGAGAATGTATCAGATCACCAAGCAGTTTGTGCCTTTAAAGAAGGCGTTCGCTACAGAGAGCTCAATCTGAAGTTCGGTCGGACCGGAGCCATGTCTCTGGCTCGGATGATGGAGATTGCCACCATGTACGCTAACGACGAAGAAGAGGACCGACTCCATAGTGGCAAGAACAGACTAGTCACCCAGGACACCGGAGAAGGAAAATCCAGTCAGAAGCAGAAGCGAAAGGTTGAGGCAGCAGGCCCTGTTGAGGCAGCAGTTTTGAACCAAGGAAAGTTCAAGGGGAAGCCTAAAGGGACTTGGACCCCTAAAAAAGTGAAAGATCAAGCAGGAAATGATGTGCTTGATTTGCCGTGTCATATACACACAAAAAAGGATGAGGAGGGGAATCTGATTCTCCCCAAGCATACCACTCGACAGTGTCGACTCCTGATCCAGAGCTTCCGAGAAAGCCAACTCAGTGAAAAGGACAAAGAATCTGATAAGGAGGAAGACAAAGAGGATGATGGTGGTTACGTACCCCAATGTTAATGCCACTTTGGTGATTTTTGCTGACCTTGAGAGCAAAAGTCGACTGAAACTTATTAACAAAGAGGTGAACATGGTTGCTCCGGCAACACCGAAATATTTGAAGTGGTCAAAAACCCCTATTACATTCGATCAGTCCAACCACCCGCCGCATGTTGCTACCCCTGAGCGGCAAGCGCTGGTGGTCAACCCAGTCGGTGGAGGCACCCGACTGACCAAGGTTTTGATGGATGGTGGCAGTGGTCTGAACATATTGTACGCTGAGGCCCTCCAGGGGATGGGCATTCCGATGTCCAAACTCAGTGAGAGCAACATGAGATTCCATGGTATCATCCTAGGAAAGAAAGCCGATTCACTCGGTCAGATCACTCTTGATCTGGTTTTCGGTGATTCCCTAAATTACCGCAAGGAAAAGTTGACATTTGAGGTAGTGGATTTTGATAGTGCTTATCATGCCATTCTAGGAAAACCTGCTTATGCTAGTTTCATGGCTCGACCGTGCTATGTGTACCTCAAGTTGAAGATGCCTGGACCCAAAGGCATGATCACGATCACTGGAAACCGGCAGAGAGCAGAGGATTGTCTCCAGAACGGTTTGAAGATCGCTGATGAGCAGATGGGAGCAGTAGAGTTTCAAGAATACCAGAAGACTGCAGATCTGAGTGATTTGCTGCATGCCAAGAGGCCTGCCTCGGAGTCCGCATTCCAGTCGGCTGGCGAGACAAAGCCGGTTCACATTCACCCGACCGACCCCAATGCTGCTCCAACCCATGTCTCAACGACACTCGACAGCAAATAAGAAGAAGCACTCATCCAGTTCCTCCGTGAGAACTGGGACATATTTGCATGGAAGCCATCTGACATGCCAGGTGTACCTAGGGGACTGGCTGAGCGCCGTTTGTGAGTCGACTCAAAGGCAAAACTCGTTAAAGAGCATCTCGGTTGGTCCGCCGCGAAGAAGAGAAAGGCGATTGGCGAGGAGGTGGCTCGGCTTCTGCCTGTCGAGTTCATCCACGAGATATACCATTCCGAGTGGCTCGCCAATGTCGTTATGGTCCCCAAGAAAGATAAATCACTTCGAATGCGTATTGATTTCAAGCACATCAATCGGGCCTGCCCGAAAGATCATTTTCCTCTGCCCCGCATCGACCAGATAGTCGACTCAACTGTGGGATGTGAGTGATTATCCTTTTTGGACGCTTATTCCGGGTACCATCAGATCCGACTGTATGGAGCCGACGAGATAAAGACAACTTTCATCACCCCGTTTGGGTGTTTTTGCTATGTTATTATGCCCTTTGGCCTCAAGAATGCTGGTGCCAAATTCATGCGCATGATTCAAAAGTGTCTGCTCACTCAAATCAGTCGGAATGTGGAAGCATACATGGATGACATAGTGGTTAAGTTACGCAAAGGTTCCGACCTGCTGACTGAACTCGCTGAAACCTTTGCCAACTTAAGAAGATATGATATCAAGCTCAATCCATCAAAGTGCACATTCGGAGTCCCAGGTGGATAGTTGCTCGGTTTCCTTGTTTCCGAATGGGGGATCGATGTGAACCCAGAGAAGATTGGCACAATCCTCCGAATGAAGCCACATGTGCATGTGCACGATGTTCAAAATCTTACTGGTTGTTTGGCCGTGTTGAGTCGATTCATCTCACGCCTCAGTGGAAAGGCACTGCCTCTTTACCGACTGATGAAGAAGTCTGACAAGTTCGAGTGGAATGATGAAGCTGAAGCAGCGTTTGAAGAGCTCAAAGCCCTGCTTTCCACCCAGTCGGTGCTTGCCGTTCCAGTCAGCAAGGAGCCTTTACTGCTTTACATCGCAGCCACTGGACAAGTTGTCAGCACAGTGCTCACGGTCGAGCAGGAAGAAGAAGGTAAAGCCTTCAAAGTTCAGCGCCTTGTGTATTACATTTCAGAGGTCTTGATCCCATCCAAGCAGAGATATCCTCATTATCAAAAGCTTGTTTATGGGATTTACCTGACCATGAAGAAAGTTGCACACTACTTTTCAGGCCACTTGGTTTCAGTCATCAGTGATGCCCCATTGTTAGAAATTCTAAATAACAAAGATGCAACTGGTCGAGTGGCAAAATGGGTGATTGAACTCCTTCCTTTAGATATCAAGTTTGAGGCAAAGAAAGCCATCCAGTCCCAAGCTATAGCAGATTTCCTCGCAGAGTGGATTGAACAACAGCAACCGACTCAGGTTCAGTAGGAGCATTGGACTATGTTCTTCGATGAGTCCAAGATGTTGAATGGCTCTGGCACAGGGGTGGTTTTGGTGTCCCCAATAGGAGACAAGCTCAGTTATGTCCTCCAGATACACTTTGATTCTTCAAACAATGAAGATGAGTATGAGGCAATATTGTATGGGTTGTGCATGGCCATTTCACTTGGCGTCCGTAGCTTGATGGTCTACGGCGACTCAGACTTAGTGGTTAATCAAGTAATGAAGGAATGGGACGTCAGGAGTCCATCAATGACCGGTTATTGCAATGCAGTGAGAAAGCTAGAGAAGAAGTTTGAAGGGTTAGAGCTCCACCACATAACCCGAATAAAGAATCAAGCCGCGGATGATCTGGCGAAGATAGGTTCCACCCGGAAGCCTATCCTCAGCAATGTGTTCTTGGAGCATCTCCACACTCCATCAGTACAAGAAGATCCCTTCAAGGAGGAGCCCCCGCAACCGATAAGTTCAACCAATCCGACTAAGATTGAAGTCCCGGCTATGGTTGACTTGATCATGGAAGTCTTAGTGATCACGCCCGACTGGACGGTGACGTACATCGCATACCTGCTCCCGCAGGAACTCACGGAGGACGAGGACGAGGCCCGCCAGATAGTCCGTTGATAGAAAGCTTTCATTGTGATAAAAGGGCAGCTTTACAGAGAAAGTGTCACAGGAGTGGCTCAACGTTGTATCACCCTAGAAGAAGGTCGAATGGTCCTAAACAATATCCACTCGGGGACCTGTGGTCACCATGCATGCTCTCGGACCATCGTGGCCAAAGCATACCGAGCAGGATTTTATTGGCCTCGTGTGAATGGGATGGCAAAGGATATAGTCGACAACTACGCAGGCTGTTAGTTCCACTCCAACATGTCTCATAAGCCTGCGTCTGCCTTGAAGACTATTCCACTCGTCTGGCCGTTTGTAGTCTGGGGATTGGACATGGTTAGACCGTTCAAGACTGGCAGAAGTCGTTTCACTCATTTGCTCATAGCAGTCGACAAGTTCACCAAATGGATCGAAGCCAAGCCCATCAAAAACCTTGACTCTAGCACTGCCGTCAGTTTCATCAAGGAGTTGATATTCAGATATGGAGTCCCTCACAGCATTATCACAAATAACGGCTCCAATTTTGATTCTGATGAGTTTAAGGCGTTTTGTGCTTCCCAAGGCACTCGGGTCGACTACGTGTCTGTTACACACCCGCAGTCGAATGGACAAGCAGAAAGGGTGAACGGTTTGACCCTTCAAGGACTGAAACCCCGACTGAAGCACGACCTCAAGCACGCCGCCGGAGCTTGGGTGACTGAGTTACCATCCATCCTATGGGGCGTGAGAACAATGCCAAACCCGTCGACTGACTGAACCCCTTTCTTCTTGGTGTACGATGTTGAGGTTGTGCTTCCGAGTGAGGTCAGCAAGATCTGCGTCGATTCCATGCCCGTAATGTCAGAGGTCGAGCGTTCCAGGAAGGAGACCTTGTGCTCCGAGTGGATCAGAAATGGCCTCACAAGCTCGCCCTGTCCTGGGAAGGTCCCTTCATCATCACCAAGGTGCTTCACGATGGAGCATACCACATCTACAACGTAGCCAAGAACATGGACGAGCCACGCGTGTGGAACGCAGAGCTGCTTCGCCCTTTCTATACCTAAACCACTCAAATCGACGAGTTGTAATAAGAGTCCTTCAGTTTTCTTACCAAAGACAAGATTTGTGCAGTACCTTAATGATTGGTTTCCCGTAATCATTTCTGTCCGAATCCCCCAGTGGGTGGCTTAGTCGCAAACCTGATTCGCCTAAGTTAAAAAACACTCCGAGTGGAGAGCAATCCTCCCACTCAGGGGCTTAGCTGCGACCCCGTACTCGCCTAAGTTAAAAAACACTCTGAGTGGAGAGAAATCCTCCCACTCGGGGTCTTAGCTGCGACCCCGTACTCGCTTAAGTTAAAAAACATCCCGAGTGGAGAGCAATCCTCCCACTCGGGGACATAGCTGCGACCCCGTACTCGCCTAAGTTAAAAAACACTCCGAGTGGAGAGCAATCCTCCCACTTAGGGGCTTAGATGTGACCCCATATTCGCCTAAGTTAAAAAACATTCCAAGCGGAGAGCAATCCTCCCACTCGGGGGCTTAGATGCGACCCCATACTCGCCTAAGCTGAAAAACATTCCGAGTGGAGAGCAATCCTCCCACTCAGGGGCTTAGCTGCGATCCCATACTCGCCTAAGTTAAAAAAACATTCTGAGTGGAGAGCAAATCCTCCCACTCGGGGGCTTAGATACGACCCCGTTCTCGCCTAAGTTAAAAAACATTTCGAGTGGAGAGCAATCCTCCCACTAGGGGGCTTAGCTGCGACCCCGTACTCGCCTAAGTTAAAAAAATATTCCGAGTGGAGAGCAATCCTCCCACTTGGAGGGCTTAGCCGCGACCCCGTACTCGCCTAAGTTAAAAAACATACCGAGTGGAGAGCAATCCTCCCACTCGGGGGCTTAGCCGCGACCCCGTACTCACCTAAGTTAAAAAAACATTCCGAGTGGAGAGAAATTCTCCCACTCGGGGGCTTAGCTACGACCCCGTACTCGCCTAAGTTAAAAAAACATTCCAAGTGGAGAGCAATCCTCCCACTCGGGGGCTTAGCTGCGACCCCATACTCGCCTAAGTTAAAGAACGCTCTGAGTGGAGAGCAATCCTCCCACTCGGGGGATTAGCCGCGACCCCGAACTCGCCTAAGTCACAAAGATCTTCTGAGCTATGTGCTACGTCTTGAGCTAGCATTGGTTTTCTCCGAAGAGGAGAGGGTGATGCAGCAAAGTGTAGCGTAAGTATTTCCCTCAGTTTTGAGAACCAAGGTATCAATCCAGTAGGAGGCTCCTCAAAAGTCCCACGCACCTACACAAACAAACTGAGAACTCGCAACCAACGCAATAAAGGGGTTGTCAATCCCTTCACGGTCACTGTCGGTGTCAAAACCGGCAGATCTCGGGTAGGGGGTCCCGATATGTGCGTCTAGGCAGATGGTAATAGGAGACGAGGGACACGATGTTTTTACCCAGGTTCGGGCCCTCTTGATGGAGGTAAAACCCTACGTCCTACTTGATTAATATTGATGATGTGGGTTACAAGAGTAGATCTACCACGAGATCAAGGAGGCTAAACCCTAGAAGCTAGCCTATGGTATGATTGTTGTTCGTCCTATGGACTACACCCATCCGGTTTATATAGACACCGGAGAGGGCTAGGGTTACACAGAGTCGGTTACAAAGGTAGGAGATCTACATATCCGTATCGCCAAGCTTGCCTTCCATGCTAAGGAAAGTCCCATCCGGACACGGGACGAAGTCTTCAATCTTGTATCTTCATAGTCTTGGAGTCCGACCGATGATGATAGTTCGGCTATCCGGACACCCCCTAGTCCGGAACTCCCTTAGTAGCCCCTGAACCAGGCTTCAATGACGACGAGTCCGGCGCGCATATTGTCTTCGGCATTGCAGGGCGGGTTCCTCCTCCGAATAATTTTATAGGAGATTGTGAACACCAGGATAGTGTCCGGCTCTGCAAAAATAAATTCCACATACCATCGTAGAAAGAATAGTATTACACAAGATCAATCTGCTGGCGTATTCTGTGGCATGACGTCACACCACTTCCAAGCCTTTACTCGAATTGTTTTTATTGTTCCACCTCAGCGCGTTTAGCGAGGCAGTTTCCTTGGCACGTCTTGTCGAAGCAGAGATCGTGTTCCCCTTATTCCGGGATTCCCATCAATACGGACGTGGGTAACCCAACCGTGCCATTAATTGTGACGCTTGGGAGATAAGCGAGTTTTACCAGGCCGGTGGGGACGCGTGTTTCCGTCCGCCCATATAAGGGGATAAAGATCCAACCTTTTTACCTGCGCCTTCTTCCTCCTTGGCTTATCCATCTCTGCGAACTCGAGCTCCAGCGCCCAAGTCCGCACTTCTCACCTCAACCTTCTCCAACTATGTCCGGAGCGGGAGGCAAGTGGATGGCCTCCTCCATCACGGAGGGGCAGATCCAGAAGCTGCGCGACACCGGATACTTGTCCAGCGACATCGCACATCGGCTCCCCGACGAGGGAGAGCTCATCCCCACCCCCAGGCCCCATGAGAGGGTAGTGTTTCTTCCCCATTTCCTCCGCGGACTGGGCTTCCCACTTCATCCCTTCGTCCGGGGGCTCATGTTCTGCTACAGCCTGGATTTCCATGATTTGGCCCCGAACTTCATCCTCAACATCTCGGCGTTTATCGTCGTGTGCGAGGCCTTCCTCTGCATCCAGCCCCACTTCGGCTTGTGGCTCAAGACCTTCAGTGTCAAGCCGAAGGTTGTGAAGGGCAGCCAAGCGGAGTGCGGAGGCGCCATGGTGGGCAGGATGTCCCACATTACGTGGCTGGAAGGCACTTTCGTGGAAACCATCAAGGGGTGGCAATCGGGGTGGTTCTACATCACCGAGACGCGTGACGCCGATTGGGCAGCGGCCTCCGAATTCAGATCCGGCATCCCGACATGGCTCACCTCCTGGAAAGAGAGTGGCCTGATCTAGGGGAATTCGGAGGAGCTGACCGGACTCCAAGCCTGTATCCAGAAGCTCAAGCTTGTCAACATAGTCCAGGTCATGCTCATCCGCCGGATTCTCCCGTGCCAACGACGGGGTTTCAACATGTGGGAGTTCGATCCGGCGCAGCACCAGACCTTGAGCGGGATCTTCGACACTACGTATGAAGATGTCTGGAAGGTGCTGTTCAAGGGCGCCGAAGCTCCCGCATCCGCTACCGAAGATCGCGGATTCCGCTCGCAGCGTCTGGCTGACGAGGTAAGTGATTTTGCCACTTGTTTTCCATAATTTGACTCTATGCGGGATCTAAACTCCCTTTACCTTTGACAGGACTGGCTAGCGAAGGCCGAACAGACTATCTGTCCGGCCCCATTGCCAGAGGACCCAGCGGACGCCCGCCTAACGGGGCTGCTGGCTCCGGCACCCCACGTGGTGCCGGAGAAGAAGGCCAAGAAGAAGGCCACGGGGACTTGGAAGAGTTCCCGTTTTCAGGTGCTATCGGATGATGAATCCGAGGCCGACTCCTCCCACCAAGGCGAGGAGGAGAAGAAAGCCTCTCCCCCAGTGGGGGGAGGGAAGAAAAGGAAGGCCTCCCCAATAAGGGAGGCCGAAGGGTCCAAGAAGGGAAAAACTCTTCCCCCGGACCGCTCCGCCAACGCCAGTGACGACGACGAGGACTGGCCTCCAAGGGCCAAGCCCCTGGCGAGATCGTAAGTATCCGGACTCCCCAATAACTTCAAGGTTTTTTATTTTTGCCACATAATGTCTTTCTAATGCCGCATACAACCCTGCAGTCCGCCCAAGGATGATCTTCCCGTTTCGTCGAGCGGGTCCTTGGGTGCGTCGGATATGGATTCCCTTCTGACTGCCTCCACCCCCTGTGCCGCGGACGACGCCGAGGTGGGGTCCCAGGAAGGGACCTACCAGGAGGAGGAGGCCCCGGAGGTGTCGCGGGACAACCTCCCGGACTTTGCACCGGACTCGGCCCCGGAGGCCACAGTGGCTCCGGAGTCCGGCGGGCGACCCCTTCGTAAGAAGGGCAAGACCGCGACGCCGGCTACCTCCGTCCAACCGGAGGTGGCGGACAATTTGCTGGAGGCGCTCAACGGCGCCTCCATCAAAGAGGAACACCGCACTGTTATGAGTGCGGTGATTCAGAAGGTTCAGCTCGCCAAGAGTGGGCTGACCGAAGCCTGCAGCAGTCTTCTAACAGGCTTTGAGGTAAGAATTTCAATATATGTAAAATGGTACCGGATAGACAGTAGCCCCTGATGCTCGGTTCGGTGTTCGGAAAGAAAAGTCGGACTAAGGATCTTTAGAAAGATAAATGCAGGAGTAATGAAAATATGTCAATATGGGATTGCAGGCCGTGCTGCTGACCTCTGCCGCACTGACTACGGAGGTCAATACGTTGAAGGAAAACCTCGAGCAGTCCGAGAACGAGCTCGGCCGTGCCAAGAAGCAGCTCGAGGAAAAAGAAGGTGAGTAATACCTTATGAAAATTGTACCTTACAGAAAAGGATTTGGTTGCAAGAAAAATGACAAGGATAACTTGGGTATTGCAGGGGCCACTAATGAGGTGGCGGCCCTGAAGGAGGCGGTGGCCGCGGCCGAACGCAATGCGGCCGCGGAGCGCACCGAGCGAGAGAGGCAGGAGGCGCGGGTGGCGGAGGTACAGCAAGAGCTCCAGGATCTCGTGAAAAAACATGAGAGCTTGGAGCGTGACTCGAAGACTCGAGAGTCTGAGCTTGCAACGGCTCTTGAGAGTGCCAAAGCCACTAAGGCCGAAGCCTACAAGGCCCTCCAGGAGATTGAGGCGGTGAAGAAAATAGCAGCGGGTAAGGCATTTTTCATGCAAAGTAAGCATGTGAGTGTTAATTACCTGTCGCTTACCCGAATTCGGAGCTCTCCAGGAGCGTTCGCAGATCTTCCTTGCAGTGTGTCTGATGCTGCCGCATTCTACTGGGCCGAGCAGGGGAGCTCGACGGAGAAGGTCTTCTGGTCTCAGTATGCTGAGGCCGGACATCCGGTGCCCCTTAGCGACCAGCTGAAGTAGCTGGTCGAGCTCCACAAGGCGGCCGAACAGGCCATGAAGGGCCTCATAGTTCGGCTGTGGCCTAAGGAGGCTATGCCTGGGAGCTACTTCGGCCTGGTGCGGCGGCTGGTGGATGCGTGCCCGTGGGTTGAAGTTATCAAGCACTCCGCCTGTATTGAGGGTGCCCGTCAGGCCCTTGCCCGCGCAAAGGTGCACTGGGGCAAGATGGATGCCCAGAAGCTTGTGACGGACCCCCCACCAGAGGGCAAGGAGCATCGCACGCCCGAGATGTATTATAAGAGTGTGCTGAAGGGCCCCGCACTATTGCGGGTGAGTGCTCCAAAGATGTAATATTTGAGTAGACTCGCATTGTTATCCTGTGCGCTGAAAACTTGGTTCATATGCGCTAAGCAACGCTTGTTAATTTAAAATATTACCTTCTGTGCGGCTATTTATCAAATCTGAGAGATGGCAAGTCGTCGGCTTCAGCCCCCATGCCACGAGTGCTAGGGTGTTCGGGATAAACTCGAGCGCTCTTGTTCCCATTTTTTGGGTCCATCTAGGGAGGCGCTCGACACGGCGAACAAGGCAACCGGACTTATAACGCTTGAACACTCTCACTTAGCCATAGAATTCTATAATTTTAAATTTCGGCGAAGCCCCTAGTCTTCGGAAGGCCGAATTTGGGGCGCTATCCATGCCTTGGGCGGACAGTATCCGTCTCCTCGCTCTAAGCGGCATAAGTCTTTAAGGACTCGCAAAAAACCTCTCGAACAGCGACCGGCTCTCGCCTCATCATGACGGTCAGTTTTAGCTTTCTCCACTGAGGCGTTAACCCAGCTCAACTGGGGCGCAATCACAGTGGTTCTCCCAGTGCTACCTTAGCCGATATAATGGAACGTAAGGTACCAAAACATGGGAGCCGGGCAAACCCAACTATTGACCCAAGACATGATTCGGAGCCGATGCATATAGTGCTATAAGTTCGGGGTGCCGCACTTGTGAAAGTGTTAGGCTCATCACACCATGACGTGGGGAACATAAGCCCCTGGTGTGTATTAGCTGTACCAAAGTGTACGGATGCAATATGCCGTGAATGAACATATGTATGAAAAGGAAATGCAATTATAAGCAAAAAGGTGCTGCATTGTTTTATTCAATAAGTGCTGCTACGAATGCAGAACGATACAAATAGTGCGATAAGCAAGGTATGGGACTGTTAAACATGTCCCCCTCCAGGGGTAGGCTGCAGATTGGTGTATAAAAATGCTCGTAACGGAGACCACCTGTATGTTAGTTGTAGCCTTTATCCTTCCCTGGCTGTTGCATCGTGAGTTCGGCAGATCTGCTGCCGGACAGGGCCTCTGACGAACGGAGTCCTATGTGTAAAAATAAAAGGTAAAAATAAAAAAAGAACGACACACTGGAGAGCCCCTGGTGCGGTTGAGCCACAGTCTGGGTTTATCGTGGTCGTGCCCCTCTCCCCATGCTCATGGTATCTTCAGAGCGTAATGGTGTACACGAAGGATCTGCTTTAATGTTTCGCAGGAGCTGGGGTTGGGGCCGCACTGCTAGGCGTGCACGGAACGTGCCAGGTGGTCTTGTTGTAAGTTACTCCGGGCGCGCTTAGCTGTGTCCGGCCGCTTAAAGGCCGGACTCGAGAATTGCCTCAAGAGGCTGCATTGCACTTCTGCCGCGAGAGCTGCTGTATGTTCCTCCGTGTGGAGAGAACGTTCAATGTTTCCGTTGACCATGATGACTCCTCGAGGGCCTGGCATCTTGAGCTTGAGGTATGCATAGTGCGGCACCGCGTTGAACTTTGCAAACGCAGTACGTCCGAGCAAGGCATGATAGCCGCTGCGGAACGGGACTATGTTGAAGATTAACTCCTCGCTTCGGAAGTTATCCGGGGATCCGAAGACCACTTCCAGTGTAATTGAGCCTGTACAATTGGCTTCTACACCTGGTATGACGCCTTTAAAGGTCGTTTTGGTAGGTTTAATCCTTGAGGGGTCTATGCCCATTTTGCGCACTGTATCCTAGTAAAGCAGGTTCAGGCTGCTGCCGCCGTCCATCAGGACTCTGGTTAGGTGAAATCCATCGACGATTGGGTCTAAGACCAGTGCAGCGAATCCACCATGGTGGATGCTGGTGGGGTGGTCCCTTCGGTCAAAAGTGATTGGGCAGGAGGACCATGGATTGAACTTCGGGGCAACTGGCTCCATCGCGTAGACATCCCTGAGTGCACGCTTCCGCTCCCTTTTGGGTATGTGCGTTGCGTATATCATGTTCACCGTCCGCACCTGTGGGGGGAAACCCTTCTGTCCTCTATTGTTCGGCGGTTGGGTCTCGTCCTCGTCATCGCTATGTAGCCCCTTGTCATTGTTTTCGGCAATTAACTTGCATGCCTGCTTGAATACCCAACAGTCCTTGTTGGTGTGGTTAGCTGGCTTTTCGGGGGTGCCGTGTATCTGTCACAAGCGGTCGAGTATTCGGTCCAAATTGGACGGACCCGGAGTAGTTCTTTTGAATGGCTTTTTCCGCTGACCGGGTTTGGAGCCTCTGAATCCGGCATTGACTGCCGTATCCTCAATATGATCGCCGTTAATGCGGCGTTTGTTTTTGTTGCGACGTGGCCTGCCATTTCGGTCCTTGAAGTCCGGACTGCCAGAATTTTTGCTGAGGTTGTTGCTGCGTGCTAGCCAGCTGTCCTCACCCGCGCAGAAGCGGGTCATGAGTGATGTCAGGGATGCCATGGATTTCGGCTTTTCCTGTCCCAGGTGCCGGGCAAGCCACTCGTCGCGGATGTTATGCTTGAAGGCCGCGAGGGCCTCCGCATCCGGACAGTCGACGATTTGGTTTCTCTTGGTTAAGAACCGTGTCTAGAATTGCCTGGCCGATTCGTCTGGCTGCTGAATTATGTGGCTTAGGTCAACAGCATCTGGTGGTCGCACATAAGTGCCCTGGAAGTTATCGAGGAATGCGGCTTCCAGGTCCTCTCAACTCGCAATTGACTCTGCTGGCAAGCTGTTGAGCCAATGTCGGGCTGGTCCTTTAAGCTTGAGGGGGAGGTATTTGATGGCGTGAAGATCGTCACCGTGGGCCATGTGGATGTGAAGGAGATAGTCTTCAATCCAAACTGCGGGGTCTGTTGTGCCATCGTAGGATTCAATATTGACGGGTTTAAACCCTTCGGGGATTTGATGATCCATTACTTCATCTGTGAAGCATAGTGGGTGTGCGGCGCCTCTGTACTGGGCGATATCACGACGGAGCTCAAGGGAGCTTGGTCTATTTTGTTCGACCCGGCCGGACTTACTGTGTCCGGCGCGACGATTGTCGTCATGTATCGTGGGACGCCCACGCGATCCATAGATCGATCTTGATTGTCTTGCCTTATCCTCCAATATATCTCGCAAGTCCGGAGTGTTCCCCTGTGGCCGTGTGCTTTTCGAGCGATGCCGGGGTACGGGTCTGGTGAAGGGCCTAGAGGCCACTCTATCGCGACCACGGGGTGGTCGGTCAGCCGTATTGTCTCCTGGTGATGCGGGTTTGTAAGCCTCCTCCTCTAATCGGGGGAGCAGCTTGCATTTAGGGTAGCTTTTGGAGGGGCGTTCGAGCTCATGCTCTTCGGCCGCGAGGACTTCAGTCCATCTGTCAGCTAGCAGATCCTGATCAGCTCTAAGTTGTTGCTGCTTTTTCTTGAGGCTGTTCGCCGTGGCCATAAGCCTGCGTTTAAAATGCTCTTGTTCGACGGGATCCTCAGGCATGACGAATTCGTCATCATCGAGGCTCGCTTCGTCTCCGGAGGGAGGCGTATAATCCTCTGCCTCCTCCCCTACCGCTCCTTCATAAGGGCTGGCGTCTCCGTCCTCCCGTGCTGCATCTTGCTGGAGCGGGTTGTCTTCGGCACTGTCCGGTGTATTATTGTCTCCGATGCCGGAGTCTTCATTCTTGCTGTGGCGGGATTTAGAGCGGCGCCGCTGACGCCGGCGCTTGGGCTGCTTTTTGGAGGGGTCATCCTCCTCTTTTCCTTCGCCATTCCCATCTTTTGGGATATCCACCATGTATATGTCATACGATGAGGTGGTTGTCCAGTGCCCAGTGGGGGCTGGTTCTTGGTCGTCTCCGGCCTCGTCGTCCATACCGTCGATGTCCTCGGAGTCGTAGTCTAGCATGTCAGTTAAATCATCGACAGCGGCTACCAAGTGGGTGGTGGGTGGGCTTTGAATTTCTTCGTCGTCCGCATCCCAACCGTCCTGACCGCAGTCCGGCCAGGGCTCTCCTGATAATGAGAGATATTTTAGCGAACTCAAGATGTCGCCGAAAGGTGAGTGTTGGAAGACGTCCACTGCAGTGAACTCCATGATCGGCGCCCAATCGGATTCGATCAGGGCGGGCGTGGGAGGTTCGGAGTCCGGTGAGGAGTCCGGCACCTTGGAGTCATGAGCTTTATGAGGGAAAAAGTCAGTGTTCGGCTCTATCGCCGTAGAGGTTGCAGCCCCCGAGGCGGTGTCTAGGCATCCATCCTCGATCTGCGGAGCTGGCTCCGAATTGAAGATCGGAGCGGTTTCGAGTGCGGCCTCCAGGGTACTGTCCGGCGGCAGAGCTAAATCATGCCCGACGTGACAGTGCGGCACGCTCGGCTGTGGCTCGAATGCGTCGAAGATCAAGTCCCCGTGGATGTCAGCCATGAAGTTCAAACTTCCAAATCTGACCTGACGGCCAGGGGCGTAGCTTTCGATCTGCTCCAGTGGCCAAGCGAATTGGCCCGCAGTGCAAAGCCGCCGAATACGAAGATCTGTCCGGGGAGGAAGGTCTCACCCTGGACTACGTCGTTGATGATGATCGAAGAAGCCATCGAGCCTATCGGTGACGACACAGAGGAACTCTCAATGAAAGCACCAATGTCGGTGTCAAAACCGGCGGATCTCGGGTAGGGGGTCCCGATCTGTGCGTCTAGGCGGATGGTAACAGGAGACGAGGGACATGATGTTTTTACCCAGGTTCGGGCCCTCTTGATGGAGGTAAAACCCTACGTCCTGCTTGATTAATATTGATGATGTGGGTTACAAGAGTAGATCTACCACGAGATCAAGGAGGCTAAACCCTAGAAGCTAGCCTATGGTATGATTGTTGTTCGTCCTATGGACTACACCCATCCGGTTTATATAGACACCGGAGAGGGCTAGGGTTACACAGAGTCGGTTACAAAGGTAGGAGATCTACATATCCGTATCGCCAAGCTTGCCTTCCACGCCAAGGAAAATCCCATCCGGACACGGGACGAAGTCTTCAATCTTGTATCTTCATAGTCTTGGAGTCCGGCCGATGATGATAGTTTGGCTATCCGGACACCCCCTAGTCCGGAACTCCCTCAGTCACTTACGAAAGTGAGATCTGATAAAGAGATAATAATATTTTTGGTATTTTGTGATATAGATGCAGAAAGTAAAGACGCGAATAAAAGTAGATTGAAAGCAAATATGATAAGAGATAGACCCGGGGGCCATAGGTTTCACTAGAGGCTTCTCTCGAGAGCATAAGTATTACAGTGGGTGAACAAATTACTATCGAGCAATTGATAGAAAAGCGAATAATTATGATGTTATCTAGGCATGATCATGTATATAGGCATCACGTCCATAACAAGTAGACCGACTCCTGCCTGCATCTACTACTATTACTCCACACATCGACCGACTCTTGCCTGCATCTAGAGCATTAAGTTCATAAGAACAGAGTAACGCCTTAAGCAAGATGACATGATGTAGAGGGATAAACACATGCAATATGATATAAACCCCATCTTGTTATCCTCGATGGCAACAATACAATACGTGTCTTGCAACCCTTTCTATCACTGGGTAAGATCACCGCAAGATTGAACCCAAAGCTAAACACTTCTCCCATGGCAAGAAAGATCAATCTAGTAGGCCAAAACAAACTGATAATTCAAAGAGACTTGTAAAGATAACTCAATCATACATAAAAGAATTCAGAGAAGATTCCAATATTATTCATAAATAAACTTGATCATAAACCCACAATTCATCGGATCTCGACAAACAAAAAGAGATTACATCAAATAGATCTCCGCAAGAGAGGGGGAGAACATTGTATTGAGATCCAAAAAGAGAGAAGAAGCCATCTAGATAATAACTATGGACCCGTAGGTCTATGGTAAACTACTCAAAACTCATCGGAGAGGCTATGGTGTTGATGTAGAAGCCCTTCATGGTCGATTCCCCCTCCGGCAGAGTGCCGACGAAGGCTCCAAGATGGGATCTCGCGGATACAGAAGGTTACGGAGGTGGAAATTGTGTTTCGTGGTGCTCCTGGATGTTTTCGGGGTCCGTGGACATATATAGGAGGAAGAAGTACGTCGGTGGACGCCCGAGGGGCCCACGAGACAGGGGGGCGCGCCCTATAGGGAGGGGCGCCCTCCTATCTCGTGGGGCCCTCGGAGCTTTCTTGACTTGCACTCCAGGCTCTTCGGATCAGATTTGTTCCAAAAATAACGCCCCCGAAGGTTTCATTCCGTTTGGACTCCATTTGATATTCCTTTTCTTCGAAATACTGAAATAGGCAAAAAAACAGCAATATGGGCTGGGCCTCTGGTTAGTAGGTTAGTCCCAAAAATGATATAAATGTGTAGAATAAAGCCCATAAACATCCAAAAAGGGTAATACAATAGCATGGAACAATCAAAAATTATAGATATGTTGGAGACGTATCAAGCATCCCCAACCTTAATTCCTGCTCGTCCTCGAGTAGGTAAATGATAAAAAGAGAACTTTTGATGTGGAATGCTACCTAGCATAATTCATAATGTAATTTTCTTTCATTGTGGCATGAATGTTCAGATCCAAATAATACAAAATAAAAGTTCATAGTGACATGAGAAATAGTAATACTTCAAGCATACTAATCAAGGTAATCATGTCTTCTCAAAATAACATGGCTTAAAGAAAGTTATCCCTACAAAATCATATAGTCTGGCTATGCTTCATCTTCATCACACAAAGTATTTAATCATGCACAACCCCGATGATGAGCCAAGCAATTGTTTCATACCTTAATAATCTCAAACTCTTTCAACTTTCACGCAATACATGAGCATGAGCCATGGACATAGCACTATATGTGGAATAGAATGGTGGTTGTGGAGAAGACAAAAAGGAGAAGATAGTCTCACATCAACTAGGCATATCAATGGACTATGGAGATGCCCATTAATAGATATCAATGTGAGTGAGTACGGATTACCATGCAACGGATGCACTAGAGATATAAATATATGAAAGCTCAACAAAATAAAACTAGTGGGTGTGCATCCAACTTGCTTGCTCATGAAGACCTAGGGCTCTTTTGAGGAAGCCCATCATTGGAATATACAAGCCAAGTTCTATAATGAAAAATTCCCACTAGTATATGAAAGTGACAACATATGAGACTCTCTATCATGAAGATCATGGTGCTATTTTGAAGCACAAGTGTGGAAAAAGAGATAGTAGCATTGTCCCTTCTCTCTTTTTCTCTCATTTTTTTTCTTTTTTCTTTTTTTCTTTCTTTGACCTTTTTCTTTTTTTTGGCCTCTTTTTTTCTTTTTCTTTTTTCTTTTCTTTTTGTAAAGTCCGAAGTCTCATCCCGACTTGTGGGGGAATCATAGCCTTCAGCATCCTTTCCTCATGAGGACAATGCTCTAATAATGAAGATCATCACACTTTTATGGATTTACAACTCAAAGCTAGAACAAGATATGACTCTATATGAATGCCTCCGGCGGTGTACCGGGATATGCAATGACTCAAGAGCGACATGTATGAAAATTATGAAGGTGGCTTTGCCACAAATACGATGTCAACTACATGATCATGCAAAGAGCAATATGAGAAAAGTAATGTGTGCCATATGAACGGAATGGTGGAAAGTTGCATGGCAATATATCTAGGAATGGCTATGGAAATGCCATAATAGGTAGGTATGGTGGCTGTTTTGAGGAAGGAGTATGGTGGGTGTATGGTACCGGCAAAAATTGCGCGGCACAAGAGAGGCTAGCAATGGTGGAAGGGTGAAAGGGTGCGTATAATTTATGGACTCAACATTAATCAAAAGAACTCATATACTTGTTGCAAAAATTTAGAAGTAATCAAAAATCAAAGCACTACGCGCATGCTCCTAGGGGGATAGATTGGTAGGAAAAGACCATCACTCGTCCCCGACTGCCACTCATAAGGAAGACAATCAATAAATAAAATTGTGCTCCCACTTCATCACAAAGCGGTTCACCATACATGCATACTACGGGAATCACAAACTTTAACACAAGCATTATTTAAAACCATAATCATCCAACTAGCATGACTTTAATATTACTACCTCCATATCTCAAAACAATTATCAAGTATCAAGTTGATCATAGCATCCAATTCACTTCCTATGATAGTTTTAATTATACCCAACTTGGATGCTCATCATTCTAGGACCAACTTTGTAACAATAGCAAATACCATGCTGTTCTAAAAGACTCTCAAAATGATATAAGTGAAGCATGAGAGACTAGCAATTTCTTCAAAATTAAGACATCACCGTCGTGCTCTAAAAGATATAAGTGAAGCACTAGAGCAAAAACTATCAAGCTCACAAGATATAAGTGAAGCACATAGAGTATTCTAGCAAATTCTAATCAAATAGGCTTCTCCCAAAAGGTGTGTTACAGCAAGGATGATTGTGGTAAACTAACAAGCAAAGACTAATATAATACACGACGCTCCAAGCAAAACACATATCATGTGGCGAATAAAAATATAGCTCCAAGTAAAGTTACCAATGAACGAAGACGAAAGAGGGGATGCCTTCGTGGGGCATCCCCAAGCTTAGGCTTTTGGCTACTCTTGAATATCTTGGGGTGCTATGGGCATCCCCAAGCTTAGGCTCTTTCCACCCTTTATTCCATAGTCCATAAAGGCTTTACCCAAAACTTGAAAACTTCACAACACAAAACTCAACAGGAAATCTTATAAGCTCCGTTAGTGAAAGAAAACAAAACCACCACATAAGGTACTGCAATGAACGCATTCCTTATTTATTTTTGTGTTAAACCTACTATATTCCAACTTCCTTATGGTTTATAAACTAATTTATTAGCCATAGATGCATTGAAATAAGCAAACAACACACGAAAAACAGAATATGTCAAAAACAGAACAGTCTGTAGCAATCTATAACTAACGCAAACTTATGAAACTTTAAAAATCCTAACAAAATAGGACGTACTGGAAAATTTGTCTATCGATCAGCATCAAAAAGAATCAATGCAAAAGCACGTTTTTGTGATTTATTGAATTTTTTATCGTGAGTGCAAAGTTTCTGTTTTTCAGCAGAATCAAATCAACTATCATCGTAGCTTATCCTATAGGTTCTACTTGGCACAAACACTAATTAAAAGATAAAAACACATCTAAACAGAGAGTAGATGAAAGATTTATTACTAAACAGGAGCAAAGCAAAAAATATAAAGAAAAATTGGGTTGCCTCCCAACTAGCGCTATCGTTTAACGCCCCTAGCTAGGCATAAAAGTAAGGATAGATCTAACTAGTGCCATCTTTGGCACTTGGTTCATAAGTAGCACGCATGATAGATTCATAAGGTAATTTGACTTTCTTTCTTGGAAAGTGCTCCATGCCT